>NC_051162.1:96032582-96332582 GCF_013339745.2 Dermacentor silvarum
GGTGTTACAAATCGCAAAGGCATAGCCACGTGTCAACACACATTAGGTTTTTTTTATACACACCAAAACGAAATGTACGCGAAACATAAAGCTCAAGAAGCAGAAAGGAGAATGGTGGGCAGTTGATTAATACAGCGCACGTATAGCGTCATTGATTACAAAATAAATATGTGAAAGTTCTTTGTTTTCTCGGCGTTAGTAGATGTGTCACTTAAGTGACTACAAGAGAGGTAAAGTGGCGCGTTGGCGCTTGAGACAGAGCAGATATTCCACGAAAACAACAAGAACAGAAGGTTGGAGAGTGTGTGGGGGGGGGGGGGGGGGGGCGCTGTGAGACTGCCTATTGGGGCACGAGTATCTGCTGAAAGGACAGTCTATCGGTTGTCTATTGGTTTAGATCGTAAAGGTAGGGTTTCAGCAGGTCACATCACAGACAGCAGAACAACAGGTTACCAACATACTCCTGTTAGCTAGGAGCCGCAGGTGTCAGGAGCCGCAGTACCGTCAGATATCCCGGTGGTCGTTTTGGAAGCGTTCATACTTCTTTCAGCATTGGACAACATGAACGATAAAGATGACATTCGCGAAAATACTACTGCGAAAAAGGCGACAGCGCTACTTTACTTACACATCACTGGCATGGTGACCTGTTTTCGCAACTTTCCTTAACGCCTCGCAGATTTTGCGAGATGGAGCGTCGGCACAGATCCAAATCGACATCGTTTGAGTCGAGGCATAAGATATCTCGTCATGTTGCGTCACACGCGAAATTGAGCAATCAGAGCCGGCGGCGTCGTAGTTCCGAAATAGCACAGCGATGCGGTCACATTCTAAAACATAAGAAAGTCCTTTGAGAGGTGTAATGAGAAAGTCTAAAGGCGGTGAAAGAGAGCCGAGTTGGCATCGGGATCGCTCTTCTGCTGTCAGTCGTCTGCTGGAAAAAGCAAAAACATACGCCGTCTGTTACGCCCCGTCGGTGCCGTCTGGACAACGGGTAGCAGACGACATCGTGAAATCCACAACACTTACAGTCGTACCGGGATCTGAGGCGCACAAAATGAAATCGCAAAGTCCAATGAAAAAAAAAAACGACACCACGAGATTTGAACTTTCAGCAATAACAGCTGGAGCTGCGTCTCCGACAGCGACCAGTGTTATAATGGCGTCCGTCCTTTTCGAAACGGGTGTGAGGTTGTAGTCTTCGTGTCATTTCGTGGAAGGAAGACATCATTTTAGGAGAGACGGCGATCACGACTTTGCGGAGCAATCGTAAGTCAGCGCTGTCGCAACGTTGGTGCGGTAAAGTTTCGGTTTGGTTAGATTGAGTTATATTACCGGCACACGTTTTTGCAGACGAAAGAAATTGCGTTGTGGCAACTTTGCGAATGACAGC
Organism: Dermacentor silvarum; assembly: GCF_013339745.2. Taxonomy (NCBI): domain Eukaryota; kingdom Metazoa; phylum Arthropoda; class Arachnida; order Ixodida; family Ixodidae; genus Dermacentor; species Dermacentor silvarum. The sequence goes on from NC_051162.1 coordinate 96,033,976, forward strand.
AAAAGAACGGAGAATAGACAGTAATGAAAAAAATACAGCTTGAGTTAAATGAACTGCGGTGTCGCTCTGCCGTACAAAAGTCGGGCTTATTGCTTTTTGCTATGTTTGCTCTGTCTACCGCACTAACACTCTGCAGAACACTGTAGCTGTGAGTTTTTGGGGCATAAAATGTAGCTTCAGGATGACGTACAACGCCGATACCTTCAAAGAATGGCCTAATGAGGTTGAACGACGGAATACCGCGGAATATGGCGTAATTTGGGGAAACAAAGTCCGGTAAATGTTAAATTATGTTAGCATTTCGCGTAAGCTATAAGCTAATAAAACATCCTCTTTGCACTAAACAGCTAGTTTACTGAATGCTGATTTCTTTTTTAAGTGCAGAGTCACAGACTTCTGAACTTTGCTCTTCGATTTGTTTATCTACCAAATTTCTGTAATGTTTGAGGCATCAAATCTACATTATGCTTACAATCCAGACGTTTGATCCTTCAACAGACGCAGTTCACAGAACCACGACACCTGTTTTTCGTACAGAGTGGTGGACTTGTGTTTGCGCTCCATTTTCGTAAGCTTACCGATTTTCGCAAATTTTTGAAAAAAAAAGAAAACAACTGTGACGTTTTAAACATATTTCACATGGCGGTAGGGTAGAGCTATCTCTCTTAAACGAAACAAACTTCACTTAAACCAGTTCAGCCGTTGTCCAATGAGAGCATTTCATGGTTTTACATATGCGGTTGAATAGACAAATTAAACTGTACTCCTCGCTAAAGCTCCCCAAGCTTTGGTTCTGAAGCTCCCATGTATATAAAAGGGAATGGAGAAATCGTTTTTCGTCGGCAGCCACTGCACCAAATTGATGACGGTTCTTACATTTAAAGGGAAAAAATTAAAATGTAATGACTGTAAGAAGCACATTTTTTTTTATTCAACCCGTCGATGTTTTTATAAAAAGTCTTGAAAATCCCGAGATTTCTGAAAACGAAACTATGAAGTTTACAACTCAGCAATGGAAAATTATAATACAATTCTGTAAAGCTGAACCTAATAATACATCTTAAACGGACATAACAGATGTACCGTACATCCCCCTGAAATATACTACGAAATTATTAATAGGGTCTTTGCGAAACCTTTGTAAGCATTGTAACAATTTCATGTACGCTGTAACCTTATAACCAAATTTGTGCGCTATAGATGCTCTAAAGTATGGAGAGCGCTGCGACATCTGCTTTTGATGCGGAGTTACGCATTTGTAAACTTCGTGCTTCTTTTTTTATGTATATATACTTACCGAATTTCGGCAATTCTAATAGAAACTGTAACACCAAAATTAGGATAGTGCTTGCTATAGTCACTATTACTTAACTTTCTCTCTCAAATGCAACAAATTTCATTCAGATCGGTCGACAGGTTACCTCATAGAAGCATTTCTTCGTTTTACTTGTGTATTTCAATGGGCGGCATGAGAGTTGCGCCCCGACCTGAAGCTTGCTTCCAAATCAAGAACTCATTTTATCAACACGAGTAGGGCATGCTAAACCCCGACTATGATGAATAATGGAGCGCGCTTTAGCTGTGGCGTGCGTACAGCCCAAGCATATACTTTAACGAATTAACCAGCCTCTACGGCCAGCTGTTTTCGTACACCTTGTTTACCAGAGGACCATTAGAACGAGCGTGTTTCGGGTTTGCAGGCATGCTGATGACGGCGAACCCAGCTTTAGCAACCCAGCTTGTGCTCGCACGCGCGCCGCAGATTACGCCTACGCGAAAGCAGTTCTATCCGGAATGGCTCAAGTGTGCTGCAATCTATAGTGGACGATCTAAATACGGGACCTGCAGGAATCGGAGAATCCCTCGAGTAAGCAAGGTCTGCGTGGGAGGGCGCCGAGTGTCTCTGACGCCATCCCTAAAACGCACCGCGTCCGTCGTGGATCGCGACCAAAAATAATCGCCTCCGGAGTCGTCGCTAATTCGCTGGAGGCGAAAGCCGCAAGCGCCAACTTGCGTGTCGCCAGCAGGTGCATTGTGGGCTCCTCCTCATGTTGCCTCTTCTGAGTCGGCTCTTTCCTTGTAAGGCGATGGCATTAGGAGTGTGAAAGTGGAAAAAAAAGTGTGTCTTTCAAGTGTCGGGAATGTAAGGCCTTATAAAAACATGTCTTTATATATATATATATATATATATATATATATATATATAAAGACGCGTTTTTATAAGCCCTCCCATTCCCGACAGTTGAAAGACACGCTTTTTTTTTTCACTTTCACACTGGCTTACAAAAACGTGTCTTTAAATATAGGGTGTTTCAGCGAGCACTTTCAAGAATGTTTAATGGTTGCCTGTGGCAGAAAGCACAATTCTAGTTCATCGGCTGGTCTACTCGAAGAAGGCGTGCATTGCTTGCACAAAAAATTAAAATGCATACTCGACTAACTAGCTAAAATTCACTAATTCATTAAGTTCTCACTAATTATCTTTTGGAGTATATTGGAATTTACAAATGCAAGTCGAGGAGGACACCAGTGTCGAGAGAGTAATTTCCGAACTTTGCGGAGAAATGCATTGGCGTTCCGGTAACCTCGTTAACCAGATGTCGTTTTATGCATTTCAAACACAAAAGTACCTATTTATATATATATATATACATATATATATATATATATATATATATATATATATATATATATATATATATATATATATAGGTACTTTACGTTACCTGCAGGCCCGTCTCTGCAGGTAACGCTACTAAAGAATGTAAAATAAAAGAAATAGTTGCTGGTTTACAAGCGTGCCCCTAAGTTCGTTGCTTCTAGAAAAGTAAGAAGAACGCGATGAGTTTGATCAAATCGACACGCACAACCACTGGGGTACAAACATTCGTCTAGTGTCGTACACCGCAGGCCAAGGAGATGATAGTCCCTCACTAGCGATATGCGTTGCGCACTGAAAGCGGGACCCTCCGATATCAGGTGCTGAATTGTCTCGCAGCCACCAGAAGACGTACGCGATGGACTGGTCCTGCAATATAGACGTACATGAGCAGATGTCGATTATCAGATCACAACGCTTATCTGACTGCAATAATCAATACAATATCGAATACAAGCCCATACAAATCAATGAATACGTGAACGCATGGCTGGGTATTCATTCATCTATTTCTTATTCGTTGCATGTATGCGTTTCCTTCGAGGAAATTAGAGTAGGAGGGTTACAACGACCACAAGATTCAAGAGAGACAGTCCAGTGCACCGAACTGGTATACAGATCTAAAAAAACACTTTCTCCTTAATCGAACATAATAGATGAAGAGTTCCAAGTATTACTAATCGACACAGCCTCTCAAGTCAAAGCGTCGCCTCCCATTTTTACCAGCATCTTATGCGCTCACCAATCGCGAAACTAATTTGATCGTTTGTGACGGAAGGCGAGTTGACGCACGGTTCTTTTTCTTATTCGATCTGTAATTATGCTAGCATTTCTCTCGCCAATTCATGTTTGTTTTTTTCTTTAGCGATGGCTGCTGTCACGTCAAAATGCGTCATGCGCTTCCACGATCGGCCATACGTGTCCATATTGCTGGACACTGCAGTTTTCTGCCACGATTATTCGCGTTCCCTAAGCATTTCACTGAGGCAGCGCCCACGTGACAGCGACAATGATAATAATAATCAAAAATATCTGGGGATTTTACGTGCCAAAACCACAATCTGATTATGACGTACGCCGTAGTGGGGAACTATGGATTCATTTGACCACCGGTGTTCTGTAGCGTGCACCTAAACATAAGCAAGCATAAGTAGACGAGCGTTTTTGGCATTCCGCCTCCGTCGGAATGCCGCCGCCGCGTTCGGTAACGAACCCGATACCAGGAGCTTAGCAGCACACAACGTCATAACAACGGAACCGAATGCCACACCGGAGCGGAGAACGGTTAGAAGAATCGAAAGAGATGAAAGGAAGGGGAGAATGAAGTCTGAACGAAAGATACGAATTAAGAAAATGAAGACGAAGATACGTATGTGAAGGCATGAATGAAGGAACGAAGACTCAAAGAGCGATGAGAATGAAATGAATGAAGGACGGAACATTGAAAGAAATAAGTTGAAGGAACAAAGGAAGGAAGACTGCAAAGAAAATGGAGGAGGCCTGAATACAGGAAGGAAGACAGAAAGACATAAAAAAGAGAGTAATGAAGGAACGAGCGTTGAAAGAAACAGTAAATAAATGAAGCGAGTAATATTGAAAGAAAGAAAAATAGTAATGAATGAATGAAGACTGCGAGAAAGCAGGACGGAAAAAAACGAAAGGTTTTGCTGGGGCTGATGTGCTCTCAAGAAAATTTGTTATAAATCGAGCGACGAAAAGAAAAAAAAAACAGAACAGAACGAACGAAATTTCTGAGCGAAGCGTGGGCGTTGAAAAGCATTCCAGCGCATTCGGTTCTGCCTGTGCCGTCGTCTTCTATTTATATGCTTGTTTCGTTTGTTGTGGCATTTTTATTGTGCTGCTTTCTGTTTTGTTCCCGCCTCTTTGAGCACGAAAGTGATCGCCAGCGTCGCACTCGTTCGGTCTTTCAGGCCCGCCAACACCTCTCGTGTAGCGGACTGCCTCCCCCCCCCCCCCCCCCCTCCCTTTCGAGCTGCTTCTCTTCAAATCCAAGCACTGCACGGGGAAAGCCATTTCTTTGAAATAGTTTCTCGCGGTCAAAGCGCGCACGCGGGGATGTTATTTGCACTGAAAAAACGCTCCGATGATCATTCGTGTCTCTGAGAATGCGATAAAGCGGCGCTATTTATGACGCTGATAACGGAAAGATAAACAAAAACAGAAATAGATAGGAAAAAGCTCGACGAAAAAGCGTGTTCGGCGAGATCTCGGCGGTTTGGATAGGGGGAGACGGGCGTGCGTTACTTATCTTGCAGTCGACGTTGTCTCGTATTAAATGCAGTGGCATTTATATAAGTTTGTTTGCCGTTATTCTTGTTGGTGCCGCAGAGGGTCTGGTGCGCCTGTTTTGCAACGCCGTTTTTTTTTTTTTCTTTTTGTCGAAAAGACACTTGCTAACTTCGAACCGTGTTGACACTTCCTTGGGGCTTTTCCTTGCTCACTGGCGCGTAAGATGCCCATTGAAATGCAGAAGTATGGAGCCCTAACAAGAGTCTGACGTGACGTTCAATAGACTATTTGCGAAAAGTGTATTGAGGCAATAAAAAAGTCTAAAAAAACTGGCCAAATAAAAGAAAGGTTTGTATGGTGGCTCCGGGAGAGGGTGGTGTAGATGACATACATACATAGATACATACATACATACATACATACATACATACATACATACATACATACATACATACATACATACATGCATGCAGCATGCATGACATGCATGCACTGCATGCATGCATGCATACTAGCATACATACATACATACATACATAGGATACATACATACATACATACATGCATACATACATACATACATACATACATACATACATACTACATACATACATACATCCATACATACATACATACATACTACATACATACATACATACATACATACATACATACATCATACATACATACATACTACATACATACATACATACATACTACATACATACATACATACATACATACATACATACATACATACATACATACATACATACTACATACATACTACTACATACATACATACATACATACATACATACATACATACATACATACATACATACATACATACATACATACATACATACATACATACATACATACTACATACATACATACATACATACATACATACATACATACATACATACTACATCATACATACATACATACATACATACTACATACATACATACATACATACATACATACATACATACATACATACATACATACATACATACATACATACATACATACAGCAAACTGCGTGCAGTTCCCCAAAAAATGTTCATTGCGTTGACAAATTTAACATACTTAAACGTAAATTACTGGACGTATCCTGAAAAAGTAACGTATGCGATTGTATACCAACGAGATTAAACGGGAAGCGACAGCTTTACAAACGCAGCACGACAGACACTTCCGCGGTGTGCGGTGCCTTATTGTGCTAAGATTGCTATCGAAAAAAAAAAGAAAAAGTCCGTAACATTCTTCAGACGCCGATACCCGAAATCAGCAAGATCCGTGTCTTGCATTTCCTTTTTTGAAACGAAAGTACTTTTCATTGCAAACGAATCGGAAATTCCATCCCAATTTGTCAGGCTGATATCAGCCTGCGTGTTTACGAAATGTGTCTCCTTCAGTTGTTCACTTCACATGTCAAAGTGGATTCCGCGATAAATGTTTTGTTGACACACTGATACTGCTCGAATTCAAGAGTTTCTAATTCGGGATCTCGCGGGACGATTGAATTTGCACGGCACAAGGAAGGGGACTGCGCCAGAATCTCATTCGCGAAGGTAACAAAAATATATTACAAGCTCCCTTTTTCTTCTACTGTCACGTACCGCTCTATTCTAGCAACAGCTTTGCGTCAGTATTTATGTTCAGGGGACGTTGACATTTCTTGCTCGTCCGCTTAGTCCCAGAGCTTCCCTGAACGTGCTGGCTTCATTTTCCGCACCACGTGGTATCCGTGAGCTAAGAGTGACAAGATTGAAAGCAGCAGAAGATGAAGAACCTGCCCTTCATTAGGTATAAGACGCTCGACATTAAAACTTGCTATCCGAAGAAAATAAAAATATCTGTGTTTTTTCTAACAATGTGCTCTCATCTCAACACCCACATCCTTTTGTTTCTTCTCATCACACTGATTAACTTGAAGCTTTCACGATGAAAAAAAAAGTAACGTATGGGGATATTACCTCAGAGCGCTTTGCTGAGCTACAAAACAAAGGCCCAAGTTGTCCTTGCAAGCACTTTCGCGTTCCACGAATTGCAGGCCCCGCGTCGCCGCTTGCTTTGGGTTGCGATGAAATTGCCGGCTGACACCGATTGCTTTACTTGACGTTCTACGCATGAAACTTCGTATTGAACTGTTTCTTTTCATTCTTTTTTTTTCTTTACTGTGTCTACTCTGCGCTTCAGGACATTCTTCTAGGAGTATACGCCGAACTTGGATGCCTGAAAAATCAAGTGGAAATAGTAGAAAATGCTCTCCACTTACGGTGATTGATCGCTCCTGATAACGCCTTTGGCTATATATGGTCACGGCGTTGCACGTACTCAAACAGCCGATATGTCTCCGAGTTTAAGAAAGTCAAGGCCAAGGTTGTCTAGCAAGCGCGTAGGCGAGACGTCGTCTGGACGTCTGTGCTAGAACAGAAGTAGCGATGGGTTCTTCTCCGCTGCTTATTTTTTTTTCGAATTCTCCTAAAGAATCCGGGACAATACGATCGGCACTAACTTGAGGTGAGTAGTGTTATTCGAATTCTCCTAAAGAATCCGGGACAATACGATCGGCACTAACTTGAGGTGAGTAGTGTATGGCATAAACCTGGAGAGAGAGAGAGAGAGAGCGAAATGAGATTGGAAAGACAGGCGGGTTAACCAGAAGGGAAACGTATGGTTTGATATCCTAGAGACCTGATGACGTTAGTACGATGTTGAAACGTTCTTTTGTCTGCAGCCGGTATGCAGAGGCTGTTCTCTCGCCGTCTTCTGGTCCTGAGGGCTCTCCTTTTTGAGAATTTGTGTACGAGATATACGAGACGCAATGCCAACTATGCAGTCGCCATACCTCAACAAGAATGCACTGCTCTGCTCAACGCAGAGTTTGCATCATGCAGCGAAAGCCAGCCGTATATAAGTGTGCGGCATCTCTTTGCGATGTATAAATACATTCATGGTAGCGTCCTCTGCTCTCCGCAGCAGGCGTACTACGTTCTTTACACAACGGAGAAACGGCTCGCGATTTGCGCAATGAAGATGACTGATGATATTTTTTCGCACCAGTTGCGCAACCTTGGACAGCTATCAGGCGGGCTACGCACTGATATTTACTAAAGATAAGCGCAAGCCATATCTCGTGTAACTTTCTGCAGCCTGAAAGACAATTTTGTCACCTGTAAGACATCTCGTATGTTAGGCGTTTTCGAAACTATCGTTTCCATCTTGAGCGAACTTATAAGCACTCGAGCACTTTTTTTTGAACAAACGGCTTAGTTGTATCCGTTTGAGTCATGCATTTTTCTACAAAATTTACTAGAGGCGCGGCGGACACTATTGTCTACGAGAGCTGAAATTATGGCGGTTCAGTCGGCATATGAACGATATGGGTAGCATATGGATGTAGCTACACTTCGTCATTGTTGCGTCAAACAACACAGTCATTTTACAAATTGGTTTTCAACAATACATTGCGTTATAAATGTGAGCAATGAATATATATATATATATATATATATATATATATATATATATGAGTGCAGGTACTCATTGCCTTGTCGTGTTTAGTGAACTGCGATTGTTTGACAATTTATTTAGTGCAGCCCCGACAACGTGGGAAGCTTCAAGTGCACGATGACTAGAGAAATCCATGTACTACCCACCATTCGCGTGGCAGGGGAGTGGTCGTAGCGTCAGATTACCTTCAAGTAACCTTAGTACTAAGCTTTGTAATTTTAGGTAAGCGAGTTGATTTATATATAACGGACTTATTCTATTCTGCTCATTGTTCGCAGGCCTCCGGTGCAAGAAACCATGAGGGGCAATTCCTCCAGACGCCGATGCCCGCCGAGTCGTTGAATCGAGGCGGCAAGGGCCCACAAGTCCTCCACGGCCGAGGCCCAAAATAAATAAAAGGAAAGAACCATGGACTGGAACGCCACGCCAACCACAGATGGCTCGCCCTGGGAAGTCGCCGGCGAACTGGTCGAGCCCAACGCCTGGACCAGTCCCGTTCAAGTGGCCCTAGCAGCTCTGCTGGTCTTCCTCCTCTCTCCCGTCGTCCTCTGCAGCAACGCCCTTCTCCTCCTCTCCATGTACCGCTTCAAGAGACTCCGAACTCCCAGCAACCTTTTCCTGGTCGCTCTCTTCAGCGCCGACTTCGGCATCGGTCTCCTACTTCCGCCGGGACTCTACTTCGAGTTCTCCCGACCCGGAATCCGCTGCTCGGCACTCTGTCTTCTCCCCTACTGCCTGTTCGTGCAGTTCAGCGGCGTGGCCATGCTCAGCTCGGCGGCCGTGGCCCTAGACCGCTGCACTTCCCTGGCCCTGCCGCTCACTTACAACAACCTCATCACCCACCGGACCGCCGGACGCACTGTCCTGGCCATCTGGGCCTACGCCATCCTGGTCTCCGGCACGCCTCTCCTCACCCTGCCGCCGCTCAAGTCGCCGTGCAGCTTCAAGCTCGTGTCGATCCCCGTCCGCGTCTTCCTCCTGTGCGCCCTCTACCTGCCGTGTCTCGCCGTGATGACCAGCAGCTACGTGTACGTCTACGTCGTGGCCCGGAGACACGCCAGAGCCATCTACTCGGTCGAGGGCAACCTGCGGACGGCGCTGCCTCCCGACCGCCACTACGGCTGGACTCTGACCCTGACCGTGGCCACGTTCGCGATGCTCTGGACGCCCGCGGTCACGTTCATGGTCCTGGAGGCGGCCTCCGAAGAACCGTACGACCAGAAGACCACCTTCTACCTGGGTCTCGGGGGTCTAGGAGCCAGCGCGGTGGACCCGCTCCTGTACGGCTTCCGGAACTCCGAGTTCCGGGCCGCCCTTCTGCGCATGCTCAAGGAACTGCTACCTCGGATGTCCGCCGACTTCCTGGGGGAGAGTCCCAGCGCGCTCCATCGTAGTCGGTGTGGTACGGCGTCGACGCTGAGGCCCGCCGGTGCGAGCACGACGTTGCCGCCGCTCGAGACGGACTGCTCGGCGTGCACCAGGACACTGATCATGATGGATCTGAGGCCTGTCAGTTACGTGTGAAAAAAAGTGAACGTCTCATTCCGCGTCAAACTTGTGTGAAGTGCGTGACTGTTTGAGACACACCTTCTGGACCCACAAAGCCTGCACGCCCTAAGCTGAGGCATGACTTGTTCAGCGTTACGCATTTCAAACTTCCCAGTGGACATAAACGTGAATGAGGTGAAACGCGGAAACTGGAATGACGTGTTCGTGAAAACCATACGATTCGACTTAGTGTACTATGTTCTTGAATGATTTAGGCCGACGGTTTAGAGTGTAACTTAGTCACGCAACAGTAATTGTTATCAGTATTACGTGCGTTTCCTTTCTTTAACACGGCGCTTCCGGCACTTCACTGTCAGGAGCGCTATGCGGTGCCAAGACTCGCATGGTATTCCTACTAGATTAGATCATGAGGTTTTTTAACGCCTCGTAGCTGCACGGTAGGCCATCCATAGAGGTGAGCTCCTAAATAATTTTGACCACTTGTGGTTCATTAACATGCGCCCAAAGCACTGTACGTGAGCCTTTTCTTATTATTTCGTACAAATCCGAACACGGAAGCCTCAGCCGGGAAGTCGAAACCGTGATATCGTGCTCAGCAGCGCGATGGTACAGCCGCTGATGCACCACTCTGCGGTTGCATTCCTTAAAGTGCTGGGCGCGCCGCGTTAAAGGAAACGCATAAAAATTTTACACCGATAATTATTGCGTGGCTTCGAAGCTAAACGCTCATATGTGCAGATTTGTAGTGCATAGTCATTTCTAACCTGCAGATGCATCCTACAAGTTTTCAGCGAATCTCGAATATGCCGTCGACTTCTTGCAGTAGTATGAGTGAGCCATGTTTCTGACACGGGGTTCTATACGGATCGTATGGTTTTCGCGCATATGCGCATTCCAGTTAAAAAAGCACTGCCGCATAGTTACCTATGGAATTCGCCTGTTTTTTTTTTTTTTCAGAAGATTATTGTTGTCAACATGATTTCAAAGAAAACCTTGCCACTTTTATCTGGCACTGGCTACTCCTCGTCGTGTGGCAAAAAAAAAACGCAATCACAAAATCTATAGAAAAAAAAACACTGCGTTCAGCCTATACGCGTGAAGTCAGGGCTTCGGGAATGCAGGCCTCGTGGATGTCCGGGTAGCAAGCGTACGTGTTTATGCCCTGTGAAGACCTATGCTGCCTTTGTCTTGTAGTCGTCGTTGCTGTCCGAGCACAAGAACTCTGAACGACCAAACTGCGCTGTGGCTCGCTTGGAGCGTCGATCGCAAGATCACACTTGGTTGTGAGCGTGCAATGAACTCAAAGAGAGCACGCGGTGTGACACTGGACTCACTCGATGTTTGATGAGTGAATGAATGCTGTTAGTGCCAGATGCGTTCAATTGAGGTGTCAGTCCGAATACGCACGTGACTATCTGCGCACGTCAGTGAATATGAAACCTTTTTAGCGTGTACATATTTCGTCATTTAACTTTCATTTGCATAGAGAGGGGGGGGGAGGTGTCAGCTGGAAGCCAAAGGAAGCAGAATGAGAATGATGCGATACAGAAAGTAGCCAGAGCAAGGATCCAATGTTCTTGTAAGTGCTCTACGTTGCCTGAATGAAGAGAAACTATGACACTGTCTGGTTTTTAACAATCACGTGCAATATTAGAAAACACTGATCATAGGCACCGCAAGACTAGGCAGTTTTATTTTCTGACGCTTTGCGGTATGCCAGAACAAGGGGACGCACACATTAGCGGCAGCGCTGGTGCCACCATCTTGTGACGTTGCCGTTAACTGGAGTACACATAACTATAATTGCAAAGACTATGCTTTACTTATGTTTTGATAAAAAGACGTGAGTCGCAAAATCATTACTGTGCAGTGGATTTCCTCCCCTTCTGCAAGAGCATCTTACGCAACACAAAACCATTTAAAAAGCATTGTTGTTGAAAAAGCTGTCACAAGATGGCGCCACGAGCTCCGCTACTGTCACTGACGTCACCGGTGTCCCTGCATTCCGTGAACAGCAATGCATTTGCTAGCGGTATAAAACTGTATATTGACTCCGGCATTGCCCTGACTGGGTTTCGTGGCTTGGATGCTAATGTACAATGTATTATACTTATTAGCGCACGAAAAAGGACGAGGCACGGATGGACGACGCGGACACAGCGCAGTCATCCATCCGTGCCTCATCCCTTTTCGTGCGCTAATAAGTATAAGACATGGAATACCAACTCGCCCAATCTTACGCTCTTTCTAATGTACAATGTTCGCCAAAAGTATGCAGAGCGCTTATTTGTGTTGCACAAGCTCTTCCCGGTGAGCATAGCAGTGATAACAAACGGGAACAAAATATAAAACACGTACTAGACCCACACTAGCGGATGTAGGGGAACGTTTGAATCTACCACGAGCAAACAAACAAACAAAGAAGCAAGCAAGCAAAAATCTCGACAGTAAACTAGGGCAGCTCATAGAGCAAGAAAACACTTAAGAGAGTGACGTTGGGTACCACGTGGGAGCCATATATGGATAAAAACAAACGCAACAAAAAGGACACCCACTGTGACAGAGACATAGACCGGCGCACACTTCTAATTACTAATTTATACCTAGAAATAACTTATAAAAACAGATATCATATGCATCCGGCTCATGCGAAGATGGGCAGGAAATAACATCCAACAGAATATCCGCCAAAATGTAATAAGAATGATTTCCCATAAACATAAATGTATTGCTCTCTCATCGTTTTTGTCGTCTTAATTTGTTTGTGTAACGTTGTCTGTGTCCTGTAAATTAATCTCTCTGACAAATTCTCTGTCGAACAAGCCTGTCCTGTAAATTAATGTCTCTGACATTGTAATCGTTGGTGTCCTCTTTGCAGTACCTCAGTACTGGTCCAAAGCATGCACAGCCTAGCCCCCAAAATTGTTTTTTAAGCTTTATGAGCAATTCCGGTAACTCCGAGAAGGCCAAGCAGTGATTAATCTGACTGATTCAATGGCCTGTTTAGCTTTCACAGAAGAATGATTACCAAAAGATAGAAAAGTTGGACGGTGCGACAGTACGAGGAAGCTCTCTATTATAAGCTTGGAGAAGTGCAGGTCAGTGGCGTCTGAAGAGCCCTAAGTGAGACTTTACTAGTCGATCTAATCCTTGGACTGATAGGAAGTGTTTTATGCCTGTATCGGCGCCTCTGGAAAACTTAAGCTGTCGAGAGCGCAAAATACTCTGGCAATTCCTTATTCGAGCTGCGAACTTTTGGCGAAGACTGTAGTTCCGCACAAGAGCGACACCAATAACAAGTGAAACAGCAGCATGTGAGATTAACAAGCTCATGAGCTTGGCACCTACAAGATGGCCATAGTAGCTCAGCCCAGCTGCACTTGTAAGCGCAGTAGTTCATATTATAGACTTGAGGCATCGTGAACTGTCAGAACGCTAGACTTCAACCTAAAGTAAGTCTAACGTTCTGTCCTGTGCTCTTCTCTGTGTCATCCGATGTCTTTTTTCGCGCTAGTTAATCATGCCTCAAGCCTGTAATAAGCACCAACTACTCCTACTGTCATCTCTAATTGAGCAGTAGTGAAATTACGTGTCTCCTACATGGCTGCAAAAAAGTATGACGCTGTGTGACCACCTTTTATTATACTAATTTGCTGTACACGGTCAAGTGTAGACACAGTGGCAACGCAATGGCGTTTCTAGAATCTTGCACGCCGATAATTACTAAACACCCATTTCTGGCATAACTTCCGAATAATTTGCCGCTCTTTGACAAAAACCAACTTGTAGGCAAACATCACCTAGTCTTTGCAATGTGTAACTATTTTGAGGAGTAAACAAAAACTTTAAACGCATGTCATTGTACCACGTCCAGCATTTGACACGAAACGTTCGAAAGAATTCTGTTATCGCGATGGATTTGCACCTAAGCGCTCACAAAGTCATAGGTATACATTTCGAGCAGGGACAATCGTGTGAAACACGAAGGATTTATGGCTACCTGTGTACGAGTTGCTCGAATCGCGATACATCTGCGATGACGTTTTTGTTTTCTTTTCGTATAAAAAAAAATTCATGGAGTCTGTGAGAACAATGGAGATGTTACGAAAGTACAAGATTTGACATCAGTTTACATTAGCAGATGCGTGCTTTAGAAGTCATTTGAAGACAACGCAATTCATTCGGTCGGTTATTACCCAATGGTATTTGAGTTTCAGCGGGCTGCTATGCTACATGGCCACAAAACTGAGGTTACCAGAACTGTAACGGCTATTCCTACACTATATACCTGAAGTGTCGACGCAACGTTTGATGCTTGGAAGAGTGTGGCCAGTTTTTTTTAACACCAAAGATACAGACAGTGCTGCTGAGGCCACAAGCAAAAAGCCACCTAGGGACTTGACTGAGTCCACGACCCTTCAAAGGAACTTCACGGCAGCATGCAAAGGAGGAAACGGAGAGAAAGAGAAAAGGCAGGGATGTTAACCAGAAATGCGTCTGGTTGGCTACCCTACTCTGGGGGACGGGAAAGAGAGAATAGAAAGATGAGATAAAGGGATTGCGAGGGCCGATAGTGATACTGCTGCGTGTTGACAATATGTCAGTGGAAAAATGGAAGTAACAAGAATCGGAGGCAGATGTACCTCAAAATAAAATGACAAAAGACAAAGGAACAACTTTATGGGAATCAGCGTAATGCTATTCGGATATATAAAGCCATTCAGCTGCCCTTCTGCACCATACAAGGCTTTGTAAATAAGGGCCGCAGTTTGGGATAGGGATCACTGCATCTTACGGAATGACCAGCGCCATTACAGAGTCTTCCCGGACGCCTGATATTCTGCTGTGTAAATATGTACATATATATAGGTATGTGTCAACCATGCGACGGGCGGGTCCTGCAACCAATGGCGATCAGGGCTCGTTTCTCAGCTATCGCCGACGTCAGAGCGATGTCCCTGTCAGTGATCGTTGTCGATCCTGAGACGCTCTTTATCCATTTCGCTTTCTTTTCTTATCGCACTTAGTCGAATGTAAAAGATTCTACGAAAGCGTTTTCCTGCTCCTACACGAGATGTTCGTTGTGTTGGCGTTTCACAGTTCGTGGTATATGCTTCCAATTGTTTTTGTTTTTTTCTGAGGGCCACTGGAACTGCGTTTTGTGTCCCACTGAGGCGGGGAAATAAGATGTTACGTTATTGTGATGTTGCAGTACCATGACAAGCATGGTGAGACCGTTTTGCCTCTGGCATCAATCAAAGTGTCCCGGGCATCTTGATAGTTGATTACAATATGATGAGTCATCTCCGGTATCATTTTTTTTCTGCAGCAAAACCATGCCTCTCGCTGTATGTCTTCATCTTCAGGCAGCATACTCGGGCCTCAAGCAAGCAAATCACTGCCCTTTGTGTTATCGTACAAATATTCCTTCCAGATTTTTTGCTCGGTGTCTCTGTAAAACTCCACGTAATTTTTTGTTTCGACCTTTAAAACCTTACGCGGCGGTGCGTGGTGGCAGAGTGGCCCAGGCTCAACTATAATCTTCCTAATTCCTGGTTACAAACTTTGACAGCAAGTCAGAATGGGACTAAGGCGCAGAACACGTGGGGCAGGGGCGACGTCGTTTCCGTTTCTGCCCTTTCAGCCAATCGGCGCGCGCTGCGAATTTGTCCGGAGATTGACTTAGAATGCCGTTCTGTGGCCCTGATGGGAACGCAAACGGATGTTACGCTTTTTTTTGTGAGCAGCAGTGTATCAACCGTGAAGTGTCGATCTATCAAGTCCGATGCAAAGTTGCACAGGGTTGATTTGGATCTTACTAGCTGCGATACTGCCATGTTCGCGCGCCTCAAGTTGTGTTCACCATATCGGTGGCGATCGGAGCGAATCGATCCTTCATTTTCTTTTTTCTTCTTTTAACGGATTTCACAAGCGTTGGGAGTTCGAACCTTGCCAAATTTCTGCGAGACTTGTTTGCGTAACATAAAGGGTCCGAAGACAACATAGATTTCCTTATTGAAAAACATGCCAAATGCTCAGCTACTCTCATTAAATAGAGAATTCCGTCAAAAATCTGGTGCACTTAAAACAACAGGATAGTTTCAGTAACTGCTGCAGACAAGCTTTGCAAATATCCCCAAACTTTACGCTAAGTTTGATAATAGGCATTAAACTTTTCAAAATGTCCAAGATTTAAACTTTGAATTCACGAAGGACAGATGCCAAAATACGGTAAACTGCACGTGTTAACGGCGTCCAAAGAGGGAAGGTTTAATGCTTAGTAGTTTCGTAGTTTGCAGAATTGGGTTTTGTAGCTTGCTGCTAACTTGAAGAAATAGTCAAGTTGCTCACGTGAAATGTGGGCACGAGTTGGGAGAGTATCGTTGCAAAAGTCAAATTGTGCACTCTAACCATCATACCTTACACTCTTCCAACAATCACCAGCACTGAAATTTATTCGGTTCACCCACTGCCGAACACAGCATTCCTCCTTTTCAGCATAAATTTGAATTGAAGGTTCCATGCTGCAACTTTTATTTTTTGTGCTCCATACTGGAGCTGCCCACCGCACGCGACGGTTAACAGTGCATTCTAGTCAGCACTCACGCCTGCTAACGTGCGGTTGTCACGTAAGCTCAGGGCGAGCGTAATTATTTTAGACAAGAGCTTGATCATATGGCACCAGTGGCAGCTTGCTAGATTTAACGACCACCTATCTGTTTGCCCAACGTAATAAACATTCCAATCGTACTCCGGTTCTCGTTTCCAGTTTATGGTAGTGCTTTTCCACAGTACACTTTTCGTCTTGTCATTCGTCACTGGCTCTTGTGCGACCTGTGTGGGTACCATAGCTCTCACTGCAAGAATTCGTCGCTTGAGCGATCTTGCACATTATTCTTGAGATTCGGGTCTCCCTGAGTTCATTGTTTCTTCCGGCGCTATGTACGAAAAGATGGAGACAGGAAAACAGGGACAAACGAATGGTGTGCAACCAATTCAGCCACTAACTAGCCCTTTTCATCGCGCTTTTTGAATCCCTGAGTTCTCATGCTAATGACGTGTACCGCCTGACACAAGTCGGTGTCAACCTACCCAAAGATTGAGACCCTGTGGAAAAATCGCAGGTGCGGCATAACCCATATACCTAGTATATAAACATATGGACGATAGCCTACAAAAACCCGTATGATCCCATATGCCATATGGGAACCGCATGTCTATGAGTCATGTTTCATATGTAGCCACATCTTGCCTATTAGTATTCTATTGAAATTAACAAAGTAGTCCTCGAAAAAACTGTTTCAGGAGTCTAACAGCATCTAGCGTCTTTCTTTCGTGTCCCGTCATAACTGGTTTCCGTTTGTTGTTTGCTGTCAAATTCAAGCGAAAGCATTGCTTACAGTAAACTCTGAATTGCAGCAATCTTTTGTCAAATCTTTCATACACGGATGCTGGTCAGACAAGTTCTGATGTCGCTCGCGTGCTTCATAATCAGACTGAGTAAATTGTTTTGCGTTTTCAAATTGCATGTTCCAACGCATGTAATATTTACTATGTCAATCATAGCCTGCGCAAGAAACACGAGTGCTGCATGCTTCTTTCGGGAAATAGGCGCATTTCTTAACAAGCGAACGTTGCAGCCAAAAAAATAATCTGTGGGCAATAAGACGCTTGCTGTTACATGTTCCAACGAAGGTGTTCCCTCTAAAGCCTATCTTGAGACATTGAAATGCATAATGTATATCTCTGATCGTTTCCGTTGCAAAACAATTGTTTGGTGTGACAGAGGCATCTGGTGAAAATTATTTTTCTTATAACTGGTTATAATGACCGACCAGCGAAGCTCTATTGTACAAGTAAATGTTCTACTGCTGAAAGGCTGCCGCACAACCGAATGTCGAAAAAACCGCTAAAACCGCTACACAGTTATTAGTAGCTTCCACTTTGAGGTTATGATGCTGCACTTTGATAACGCACAAAGGTGAAATTAGCACAGAGAACTGCACAAAGACACTAGTATAAACGCTATATTTATAAGAAATATTCTGAAAGGTATGAAATGTGCTGAAATGTGCCCAGCTTGTGGTAGAGTTCTTTCTATGGCATTTTACATGTTGCCATGTCACTTAGAATCCAGAATACTTTCAGATGCAAATATACGCGTATAAAGAGAAAAGTTAACTGTTGTCAAAGGGAATGTTGCCTTTGGGGACCTGGTACTTTATTAGGAACTCCAGACTGGCAATTATTGTAAGATTGTTGTCTTAAATGCAGTTCAAAAATCGTTCTATGTACATGATTCTATCGAAGAACGTTCAAGAGTCTCTAAGAAGTATTTTTACACAGATTTATAGTGTTTTCTTTTCTGCCTTACCAGGAAAGAAGTTCTTCCAAGTCTTATTGCCCAATGTTGCCGGACGTAATGTAGATGATACGGTGCGAATTGTTTGCGCATTGGCCGTGAACGAGCGTCGTAGAATATTTTGGATAAATATTAGGCTTGTTATTTTTTAATATACCGTATACTATCAAAATTATTCTTGCCTGACAGGTATTACTATTAAAAGTATTAGGCAACTTGAAGTTTACGAGTTGAACTTCGCAACAGAATGGAATAAGAAAATGTATTCTCTGAGGTATTATCGTAAGAAAGCTGTGTATGTCTGAACCAGGTTGAAGTTACGGCGAAGGATAACGTGAATTGTCCTGTTGAAGGTTGATATTTTATTGTGCACATGTTGGCCATTGTTTCACACGCTAGTAATTCTTAGCGCTTCCTCAAGTTGAAAGTATTAATTCCCTGCGGTTTCAGTTCTTTACGGAACCCAGAGTTGTGTGTAGATGGTTGGTATAAGGTTGCGACTTATGCCATTGCCGATATATTTTAGTAAAAATAAGTTATTTTAAACTATCGTATCAATGACGCAATTGTGATGAACTCTATTAGGATGAATACACAGAATGACCAAGTGATACGGGGGTTTCAGCGGAAGGAACACGAAATAATGAGGTGCCGCAATGTCTTGATGCGGTAAAGTGAAATATTTCGTGTTGCGAATGCGTGGTTTGTCACTTCCGGTGTAATACCAGCCTTTCATGTGTTCAGCGTAAAGAAAATGTTACCGCGTATTTCACCCCTTTACCCTTTGTAATGTTGCGCTGCAGTGTGACTTGTTCGCAGTTTCGTGCATTTCTAAACGCTCACATCGTTCTCCCCTGCTTGATGACGCGGAGCTCACAACGTGCGAGACGAGAGTGGTTAAAAATGTGAGTCTCGTCAAACGTCTTCTCTTCGTGGAAAGGGAACCGACGTTTCTTTTTGTCAAAGGAAAATAAATGTTGTCACCGTTGTTCCTTTTTCAACCACTGTCCCGACGTTTTATTCGACTTCACACTCGAATGCTTTCTCTTAAGTTTTCATTTCATTTACAGACGCAGCTGGGTCAAAGGCACATTGCCTGGTTTACTGCGGTATTACATATCTTTAGTATAAGGTGGGACACAGGATGCACATGAAAAGCTTTTGACATTTCAACCGCTAAGCCTCTGCAATAAAGTTGTTTGCACGCACATGTTTCATTTTCATTGAGCGGAAGACCGCCACTGCAGAAGCACTGATTTACGATTGCACGTTGTGCAAACACGCAAAAAGTTGGCGAAGCTATAGTTTCGTTAACTATCGCCCCAAAAGATACTGACATCGACACTGTTATTGGCGGAAGTTGAATTATGAATTTTTCATGCTAAACACGACAAAAAGGCGCCTTGGCGTGTTAATTATGATATATAATTGCGCATAACACTTCTATGATTCCAAGGGTATGTGGAAAGGAAGAAGCAAAAATAGTTGGCTGAGCACCGTCGCCTACGCTATAAAATGGTGGGTCCCAAAGTGCACATATGCCGAAGGCTAAGAAGAAATTACGTATTAGGGTGACGTGTCTTCCTTTCTACTCCTTCTTTTTAATGGTAAAGCAGTGCGAAGTGTTCTCATCTGTTCTCTTCGAAGCTAAGTTGCTTTTGTGTTAAAGTGTTTTGCAGAACTTTCCGGGTTTTGCGTGGCTTTTGTAACTTCTTTAAGAAAATCGTTTTTTTAAATGCAACTCACTTCGATCAGTATTCGCCCTTGCTGCTTGAGCTTCATTGAAATGCCAAGAAAAAAATTTTTGACTACTAGTCAATAAATTAATTAGTGATAAAATAAATCTCTTAGTTTTATGACACCTTGACGACAAAGCTTGACGTGCAATTAATAAAGTAAAGCGAAATGGTTTTCGATGAAAATACAACCTGCCGCCTATGGTAGCCGAACACCCATTGATCCTCATAGAAGCGGGATCAAGTTGTTTTTTGTCAACGTTCATATCCCTTTCCCTTATCATTTCTACATTTCTGTTAAATAAAGAGCTAATTTCCTCATGCGCTCTCACTGGCTTTCTTGTTTTCTTTTATGTTTGTTTGTGTTTAACAAAACATCGAGTCACTCGGATCTCTTTATAGCCCTCGTTAAATAATCAGCACAATGTTAAAATAGGCCCTCAGGAGGCTCACTATCCTTAAAAAGAAACAGTATCGCTTATATACAAATGGTCTCATTCACATATTTAAAAAAAATAATAAGCGATTATGTATAATGGAGGCTTCGCACTGCCCAGGGGCATAAAATGTATTGTGCTGTCATATGCAAGCGTAGCCAATATGTATATTTCATTGTACAATCGGTTTATCTCGAGTCATTTTCTGTCTCTTTTTTTCAGTGTGCGCGCACTTACCTAGGCCTAAGCAGCGTAAACAAGGCGGCGAAAGCTTTGGCGACCATTTTACAATGGATTTACGGTTTGGCAAAAAGAAGAACACATCCTGTAAGCAACAAATGAAGCCAACACAGAAATCCTTACGCAATCAAGCATTCAATCTCGATAATTCTCATCCTACATTTTTGTGCGTGCGTACAGTCATCTATATAGGCCTAACCAGTGTACACATGGCCCAAGAAGCTTCAAAAACATCAAACGCTGAATTTACAATTCGCGCAAACTAAGCACGCGTATTCTAAGCAACAAGTGAAAATAGCACGCATGTTCTTACGCAACGAAGCGTCCACGAACGTCCTACCTTTCCTTGTACCTGCCTGCAGTCATGCAGGTGGCCCAGTGTAAACACGCTCCAAAAGGCTTCAGAAAAACACTCATTTTAGACATACACTCTGCGCGAACGAAATACACATCTTCTAAACGACGAATGAAGTCAGCACAGATATTCTTACGCAATGACGCGTTGGGACTCGAGAATCGTCGCCCTGCCTGTTTGTGCGGGCGTGTTGTCATCTGTGCCCACTGTAAACATGATCAGAAAAGCTTTAAAATGGACGTTTACGTTGTATTTACACATCGTGCAAACAAAGAACACGTTCTGTAAACAACAACACAAGCCAACATACTAGATGTTCTTACGCAAGCGTTCCTACGCAGCAGATTCGGGCTTCCTGCCCGTATACATAGCATCGGAATATTACAAGATTAAAAGAGACGCGATTTGCATGATATAGCGTTGTAAAAGAGCGTTCCTTCGAGCGAATGCCCCAGTTTTTCGCGACAAGTGTTTTCGTCTGGTTCCTAGAAGTCACCATAAAAGAAAAGGTTTTGCTCCGGCTTGCTTGTCGGCACTGTGTACATTGCTGAAAATTTATCCTGCCTCTTGACTTTATTTTAAGCGGATGATTTCACTTGTTATACCCTGATTTTAGAGGCACTGGTAGGAGAATCGATCTGCGGTGTCTGTTTTGTTTACCTTTCCGGCGAACAATGTTGAGGTTTACTATAGTGAAGACGACGCACGACTCTCGGAAACAATAGAAACAGGCCCTTCAGCATTTGTTTTATCCGGCAGTGGCACGTTACAGTCCGTAGCATTACTTATTGATGCAACGGGAGTCTTTCCGTAAACAATGTTAGTTTTATTATGTTTTTTTTACTTTTTAAGAGTTAGCTTTTTCTCGGTTCCAACTCTGATTTCCATATTCAAATGCACGTGAAAAGCCGAATGATCTCATTAGACAGCCAATCGCCGTCCGTACAGCAACGGACGGGGATGGCGCTTAACGTTGGAATTGTCTTTGGCTTCTAAAGCTCAATTTATTTAGTCTACCGTCAGCATGTTCGTTCGAGCGTTGGTCCCAATTTTGTTGATTCGCTCAGGGGCAACACTTCCGAACTCTTCTGATAAAAATTACCAGCTGAGGGAGCTCAGGCTTGTCTGGCGCCGAATACGGGCACGTAGGAAACCAGGACAGATTGCTGTCCACTCGGTTAGATGATGATGATGACCTTAAAGTCATTGGCACATACCCACTCGAGCAGATTGGCCAATAATCGGGCCGACTTGAGATATGTGTTAATGGAATCAATTTAGAAATCAATAATTTTGACAAATAAATTGAAGCGAGTAAAATACAAGGCGATTCAGTGAACAGTCATTCTAATAGAACGCAAAAAGAAAGAAAGAAAATGTGAATCAACAAATCTGCTCGCTCGAGATTCAGAGCACCTTCTTTAGGCGGCGGCCAACGACTATGGTTTACTCGTTGTCAGAGTCCATGATTTCCGGCGTTGAGTTCCGCCAGGAATCGAGCTGATCCGGACTTCGAAAGACACATCGCCTACACATGAGCGATGAAGTAGACGGCTTACCTTGTTCAGGTGGTCATGCGAGCGCCTTCTCGCTCGTCCTTGATGAAAGTGTTCTCAACAGAATCGAAAAGCCGTAAAAAAAGTTTAGCCCACAAAAAAAAAACAACCTTATACAATCTACTGGCTGGTCCAAGATAAACCGAACCCAAAGAAAGCGAAGAACAGATGAACAGTGATTCAAACTATGCCGTGACCATGGCGGTCAACATTTCCGGCAGTACCTGTACACACAGGAACCCACATAAGTAGGTTTTTGTCATTCATCCACTTGTATAATATCACCTTATAGTTCATGTGTTCTCCATTCGCGTAGCGTTCAATTTATCTTAGGGCGCCCGGTATATGCAGTTACACAATGTTAGTGATAGCGGTTTTAAACGAAGTTTGATCAACATGTCTGGTAACGAATGCGGCGAGGTGCTTCTAGTCCGAAGCAGTCGTCGGTACGAGTGAGTTGGCGTATATGCTGGCGCCACAACTTGGTACTTGGAGCCTGAGGTTGTGATCCTAGTGAAGGTAACGGGTCCGTAGTTGTGAGGGTAGTGTGAACTACCCTGATTCGGCACTGGTGCCACCTTTCCGGCCTTCAAGTCACTGAGGAGCTCCGGGTACTACAGTGATTGATTTAAAGTTTTTCACAGAATTGCAGATGAATGTTTCAGTACGTTGTAGAAAGTGAACTGAGAATGCAGTCATCGCCAGATGAGGCTACATTTAGATGTTGAACTACTCTATGTAGTTACTAGTCGTTAGATTTATCATTACTATATAATTATTCTAGATGGCATTGACGGTGGTAGGAACATTTAGCACTGCGTTTCAACTCCTCGAACTGTGTTGTAGCTAGACGCGGGTGCGAGATACTGACGCGATGCAGCACGCGAGGCCACTGCTTCTAGCCAGAAGAAACAGCACCCGGACCACTACCAGGCATCTCGCAATGCTCGCGTGGTGAGGAGAACCACCAGTGCCGTTGCGGGCGCGGCACTTCGACGGCGCTCGGCTTGACGCCGACGGTAAACCGTCGACGTTCGTCAGCACTGGTGAAATATTAGCGTTAACTTGGCGATTACTGTCTGTTCCTCTCAGATCAATGCAGGAACGCTAGTGTAAGTGTATAGGGAGGGGTGCATGCGCAGAACGCTCACGCCTTGCAGCGGCAGGCACAACTACTCTGCTAGCTACACTATCGAGACGATTGAGCGGGGCGTCGCGGTTGCACCTACTTCGCTTCGGTGCTTTTTAGGAGCCAAACGCACTCCGCGTCGCTGGAGACCCTCTAACCCTCCACGTCTTGGCGGGGTAGTAGCCTCGACGGGTAAGGCCTGATCGACGCTAGGCCTACGGAGCCAGGCCTAACGGCCGGGGTCGCGGAGCGCCTCAGAAAGAAAATACGACTTCCTATTTCGGGGACCCAACGACGACTCTTTTAAGGTGAAAGGCTTAGGTGTCTATGTTGGCGGTGACCTTGGCGGAACTGCGCCGTGACGAAAAATGGCTGACGCCGCAAAGAGTAAAAAAAAAAAAAACACGGCAGCTAAATTCTCGGATTGACGTCATATTTCTCAGGGAGGTTCCTGTAAACAAAGTAAATTAGTGGCTTTGAAAATAAGATTTGGTACATTTCGGTCTGGACTGGGAATCGAACCCGCGGCCTCCGGCGTGCGAGACGAGCACACTTTTCTCCTTTACTGCACGGAATTATTAGTAGTTTTATGCGAAAATTAGTTACGTTACATTACACACATGATAAACGAAATGCACACACGCTGGGCAGTCCAATGAAAGTTCAAAAATCGGGCAAACGAACACAAGCGTTCAGACACCAAAATCCACTCAGGAACGGTATCAAAGGTTGCAACCACACTACGCACTTGAGCAGCCTCTTCTCGAAAGACAGACCTTGTCGAGCGAGGTGACTCGGCATGTCTGTCGATCATTCGGCTTCTCCATAGTGAATAGAGTCCTAATAACATATATCTTATGGTGTATTACTGATTGTCTTTTTGAAAGGAAGGAACCGCATGCCGTAAGATGAGAAAGGAAATTTTTTTTTCTGACAGTGCTTTGTAAAATGTCCCAAAAAATAAAATGCGTCACGAGAAAGACTATTGAATTGTTCTGTTGTTGCAAAGTCGGAAATTTGTATTCCAGGGTACACATAATCGTTTTTCATGAAGCCATGTATTAACTGACAGGGTGGAAGTGTGCAGCTGAAAGAAAAATGTTTTCACTGCTGGCGCTATACACATTCTACGGACACGCCAAAGAGCATCCTGACCAAATAGAGACAGATACGGCTTTCGATACATAGGTGCAGGGAAAGGGTTATTTACAAGGGATATATTTAGCGACGTTCTATCAACGCCCAATAAATATTCTAGCCTCAATCTGGCTTTTAAACATGAAATAGTGTCGACGAGTACTTTTAGGAAGCCCCGTAAGGGCAGTTCTTGAGCGAGAGCTACACAGACGCGCCTTATATATCTAACACTCCTCCGTGTACCCGCGCTCTTGCTCGGGGCGGTGCCGCCGCCTACGAGCAGAAAAGAGAAGTACTGCATTATGACACTAACGCGCACCGACAGTGAACGCTTCGGTGGTCTCAGCACTACGACGCCTCGATGCCAGCATTCGAAGGGACGCTGGCATCAAGAATAAAGCCCCTATATTTATAAAAGTAGCGCCATTCTTAGATCTTGCCGCCACCGCGCTCACCCCGGCGCTTCCTCCTCGCCCTCTCTTAGCCGCCTCCTGTCGCCCCAGCCTCCTCCGCTCCCCCATTGGCCAATCCGTGTCACGTGGAAGTTCGCGTCGCGCTTTTGTATATTTTTTTCTTTCCAGCGCGCTCCGACTGCCATTCTCGGGCCTGTGCGACGAAAGTGTTGTACGCACAAACGGATCAAACGTGTTAGGGACAAGAACTTCGTTGTGATGGCATGCTGCTGCGCCTTAAGTTGCCGCAACCGACAAGGCGAGGGCAAAAGGCTTTTTTGTTTACCATCCGGCGTGCGCAAACGTTTGCTGCGCACTTGATATTTGCGCCGTCTCGCATCGTCGCGTTGCTACTTCCAAAACGGCGTTATTTAGACCAGTTACTGACTGACGAAGCAAAATCGCGCCTCAAAAACGTCTCCGCAGGGCGCGATCAAAGTTTTCCTCGGATTTCCTCTGGTAGCGCGTTAGCTGTCGTCTGCCACGGCAGGCCCGACGCAGGCGGCGCCACTGTCGATATCGCGTCTCGATCGCGCTGGTCGCGCCGATCGCGATAGTGGAACGGAGGAGGAGGGAAGTGGATGGCGCTACTTTTATAAATATAGGGGCTTTAATCAAGAAGCACTACCAACGCCACCTAGGTGGCGTTCACCGGTGAATGTGACTTTTTAAAATGAAATTGTGTCGACAATTCTTTTAGGAAGCCCCGTAACGGCAGTTCTTGAGCATAGTTTGTCATGACAAAAAGAAACGGGAGATCTGAAGCAAGACGTGTTCGATTAACAGCAAGAAGGAAAGGATTACGGACGTTTTTAATGTAAAATAATCGGCTGCTCAACGGTTCTGGGTTACTAAAGGTGTGCCTAGTGCGTGCGTGACTGTACACGTCACAGAGACGCGCTCGTGCCTCTGCTCGCCCGTTCGTCGTCGTCTTCCACAGCTGGCTTCGATGCCGCTCATCATGCCAGTGTTACCATACTGCCGCTCACGCTGCGAAGCCGCTGACAGCACTGGCCGACTACCAGTAGGTGCGGCGACTTCGGTGAGTTCTGTTGTGCGCTCCGATGGACGAACCTTCAACGGAGATGGTACAAAAAAAATTAAGCAAGTGTTGCACGTTTGTAAAACGTGAAGGCGAAAGACTGATTGCACACTTGGCACACAGTTGCCACAACTCTTCATAAACGCATCTTAATCGTGACAAAAAGTGTTTGCCAATAGTGCAATCAGGCTTTCGCCTTAACGATTTGCAAACGTGTGACACTTGCTTAATTTTTTCAACAAGACAGAAGAGGGAACATGGCGCGGTACACGGCGCCAACAGGCTCGACCAACATGTCATACAAGGTTTGAGCGCGGGGTGGCGCTAATGAGCAAACACTTTGAAACCGAAACTATGTTGTAGTGCCTCGACGCGGCGTCCGGAAGCGGGACTTATGGCGTGAGCCCTAAAGCCGGAGCGCCAAGCGCCGCGGAAGAATAGTACGACTTCTTGCTTCGAGGACTAAAAAAAAGACAAAAAGAAAAAAGTTCATTTCAGCAGAGGGGAAAAGGAACACAGCGGGGTACGCTTACAACGTTGGGCGCGGAGTGGCGCGAGTCGCCACAAACACTACGAAACCGAAACTGAGGATACAACAGAAACTGAAGATACAACAGGTCGCGCGTGCGCAGTAGGGAGCGGGACGGTACGACGACGGCGGCGTCAACACACCTCGAGCGTCCGTATAATTGCTGTCTGTTTATATGATTAAAAAGCCTGACATAAAACCTGTTTATATCATCAAATACAAAGAGCATGACCAGCACTACAGGCACACGTATTCTCAGGAGGCTGTTCGAAGAAAAAAAAAAGAATGCGAAACGCCTCGCGCTTTGCGCGCGCTTCTGCACGTTCCTGAAGAAGAGGAAGATCAAGAAGAAGCTCGTAAACCATCGCCATTCTAGACTACACCTACTACAGTCCAGACTTCTTCACGGAGCGATGGCTAGCCCACAGCAGAGGAGCCATAAACCCATCGGTGAGCGCAAACGACGCCCATCTCAAGCGTCTGGCGATGGGCACAGCTTATCGCAGTCGTAGTCTGCTTTTTTTTTTTTTCTACGTCCGAAGTCGGGACAAGTGGAGGTCCTCAAGTGTAGAAAATAGGGAGTTTCATGGCTGCGTTACGGTAATCGAGTACCAAGGAATCGTTCACCTAGTGCTTCCTTCCGCACTAAGGCTTTCTTATGTGGCGGAGCCTTCATAGCGGTACGCCGCCTTATGTCAATCATGAAACCGGCCTTGCTCAGTCGCACTTGTAGTGTAAGATTCCTTGGTGGTCCTTACCGTAAAGCAGTTCCTCTGCAGTTATAGTTCGATTCCATAGAGTTCCCTGATATTTACCTAATATTCGTGATTGTGGCTTTAGACGTTCTTGTGACGTTATTATTTTATTTTATCTTTAGTTGCGTAACATGACCATGTTACGTGACTTAACTTCTCATAAAACTAAGAAATTGTTTCTGTAACAGCCCAAGATGGCGGCGCCCATGAATCGGATATAAAATCGTCTGTACACTCTTTCCATACACTCATGACGGGGCGCCACCTTCTTCCTATTGACTGCGCCGTCACGTGCCCAATGACGCACGCACTAGGCCACACCTTTAGTCGGCTAGATGGCTGCGTCGTGACGTGCGCAATGACGCAAGCACTACGCAAACCTTTAGCCAGCCAGAACCGTGGAACCACCGTGGCCTCGAGGAAGCGTGCTCGTCTCGTACCACGGTGGCCCGGGTTCGATTCACACCCCGACCGAGATGTACGAAAATTTATTTTCAAACTCATTAGGTTACTTCGTTTACAGGAACCTCCATGAGAAATGTGATGTCAATCCGAGCATTTTGAGACGTGTTTTTACTGTTTGCGGCGTCGGCCATATTTCGACACGGCTCAGTTTCGCCAAGGGCACCGCTAACACAGACACCTAAGGCCTTAATATTTTCATGGGCAATAGGCTTGGCTTTTTTTTCTCTCATTTTTTCGAGAAACTTATTCTGCGCTTATCAGTTTAGTTATCGCGTAAATCGACGTCTGCAATTGCGTGGGGAGCCAAGAAGTAGCGCTTTTAAGAGAACTTATTCGAAGTTGCTGAGACAAAATTTTAAAGGGCTATATAGCTTGGGGCTTTTTCATTTTTTCGAGAAAATTATTCTACGCTTATCAGCTTAGTTATCGCTTAAATTGACGTCAGCAAGTGCGTGGGGAGTGATGTATGGCAAGATCATATGCTTTCGAGAGAACTTGTTGGACCTTGCTGAGACAATATTTTCATGGGCGGTGTTTTTCGTGGGCAGTGTTTTTCGTGGGCTTGGTGTTTCGTTTATCTTTTTTTGAGAAAGTTATTCTGCGCTTATCAGTTTAGTTATCGCGTACTCGACGTCACCACGGGCTTAGGGAGTGATGTATAAGAAGAACCAGCGCTTTCGAGACAACTTATTCGACCTTGCTGAGACAATATATGCTCATAGGCTATAGGCTCAGCGTCTACTTTTTTCATTTTTTTTTCGAAAGAATGATTGTGCGCTTATCAGTTTAGTTATCGCGTAAAGAGACGTCAGCCCGTGCGAGGGGAGTGATGCATGCATGAACCAGTGCTTTCGAGATAACTTATTAGACCTTGCCGAGGCATTTTCATGGGCTGTAGGCTTGATGTTTTTCATTTCTTTCGGGAAAATGATTATGGGCTTATCAGTTTAGTTATCTTGTAAATCGATGTCAGCACGTGCGTGGGGAGTGATGTATGCGAAGAACCAGCGCTTTCGAGAGAATTTATTCGACCTTTTTGAGACAATATGTTCTTGGGTTTGGCGTTTCTTATTTTTTTTTTCGAGAGGATTATTCTGCGCTTAGCAGTTTAGTTATCGCGTAAATGCACTCTGTGTGACTGAGACGCAGGTTCTTTTTCTTCATTGTTTCAAACGGGTTTCTGAGGCAGAAGCTCAGAGAACCGAATCAAGGATAAAGCCGTTCGTTCCAATAAACACATAAACCATTTAATGTAACCATTAGCAAAGAATATATAGTGAGCACCTAATGAAATACTCACAGTAAGACAGAAATATAATTCGAGCTAGAATGGTACCAGCACTCGAAGGGTGAGCGTACAACGATTGCAAGCACGCGTAACAGTTCAACGTTGACAGGTGGCGGCGAAGCAATGGCGGAAGCGGTGTTCGTCTCGCCGAAAGTATCGATGGGGCTGATCGACGATTCAGGTGTCCAGAGCACAGCAGCTCCGGCTTTAAACGGGGACCGAGGCGATTTGGTGGCACCTTCAGATGAAGCGGCGGGGGACGTTCAGGCCAGGCAGCCGTGCGCAAAACTCGGACCCGTAGCCCGACCGCTCAGCCTCTGCCTCAGCACAGGGGTCCGCAGGCCGCAGGTCCGCGATCAAGTGAAGTTTGCGACGCACGGGAACAGGCTGGCCGGAGGCCCCGGTAGGGTGAAGTCCTGGTATCTCGGGTCCGGAACCGGACGGCCAGTCTTCGCCTCCCGGTGCGGCGGCCGACCTTCGCCCGGCGTCGCTTCCTAGAACTCCCCCATCTTCTGCCAGCGCGCCTTGCTTTTAGGAGCGAAGCTCCTTATAGCGGCACCCGTTTTGTCCCCGTCGTCGTAGTAGTAGTGTGTAACCAGTCTGAGAAAAATGAGAAAAAAAATTCCGAAGTTGTGTCCGTAGCGCGGAATCGAACCAGGGACTCCTTGTTTCCGAGCGCGCGGCGTTAGCCCACTACGCCACGAAGCGCACATAGACACACGCACCACGATGGCAATAAATACCCAACATTAACGAAAGGCCGCGTTTCTAACGCGTTTGTGCTAGCGCGTTACGGCCCGTGTAAGAAGCTGGTGTAAGACGCTGTGGCCTCTCCGCCTTACCTTCAACGCGTTTCGAACGCGCTGCCCAAGGCGGTGGCAAGTCAAGTTCAAGTCGAGGAGCGTTTATGAATACGGGGGTATACTCTCTCAGCAGTCATGTGATGGCGTCGGCAAACGCGGTGCACGTTCCGGCATGTGTAAATGGCTGCGTAAGACGCTGTGGCCGCTCCCCCTTCTTCCGCTCTGGGCCTTGTGTCCCCTTCGGACTGTGGCCCTCGGAGCTCCGTATTCACCGGTGATTGGCCCCTGGAAGCTCCGTCGGCCCTCCCGACTGAATCTTTTTCTGTTTATTTTGTTTGCTTGCACCGCGCGTCCTCGTGCTCGACGCTCTTCGACGTCTTTTTTTCCCAGCACGGGATTCAGGTCCGCGCGCGCGCGCGCGCTCTTCGTTCTCATTTTTCAATGCGAAGCATTTCTTGGCAAACATTTGCTACTTTGACAGTATCTATCTATCTATCTATCTATCTATCTATCTATCTATCTATCTATCTATCTATCTATCTATCTAGCCGCTTACGACTTTGTGCTCTCAAGGTCGTTAAGTTAACATGGCATGTACGAAAATTGGCATACTATGACAAGAGCATATGACGAACATAAATGATGTGTCATGACATGAATATCACGACATGCGTGTCATGTAGGTCATGAAACAGCCGCCTACGTCATGGTGTTCTCATGGTCGTTTCGCTAACTTGGTAGGTACCAAAATTGGCATAGTATGACAGGAGTGTCTGACGAACATAAGTGATAGGTTATGACATAAATGTCACGACATGCGTGTCATGTAGGTCATGGCAATGACTCAGCGAAAAAATTTTAACACTTAAAAGCCACTGAAATGGATTCTGACGTTGGTAATAAGTGAAGGAAACACTAAAGGATGATGGTAGAAGTCATAGTCATGACCATGACTCAGGAAAATGACAATGACATAGCGAAAATATAATAACACTTAAAAACCACTGGAATGGGTTCGGACGTGGGCACTAAAGTGAAGGAAACACTAAAGGATGATGGTAGAAGTCATAATCATGGGCACGAATCAGCAAAAATGACAATGACTCAGCGAAAAAAGATTAATATTCAAAAAGCACTAAAATGGGTTTGGACGTGGTCACTAAGTGAAGGAAACACTAAACGATTGTGGTAGAAGTCAAAGGCATGACCATGACTCAGCGAAAATGAGAATGACTCACCGAAAAAAGATTAACACTCGAAAACCAATGGAAAGGGTTCGGATGTGGTACTAAGTGAAGGAAAAGGTTAAAGGTTGATGGTCTAAGTCATAGTCATGAGCGTGACTAAGGCTTTCGCCTTAAGGTCTCTTAGGTGTAGCTAAAGGGGCTCCTGAGGACTGATGGCATGAATCTCATGAGATGCGTGTCATGTAGGTTATGAAAGAGCCACCTACGTCTTGGTGCTCTCATGATCGTTTCGTCAACGTGGTAGGCTCCCCGCACACTGCTTCGCATGACATCGATTCCCACAGGGCGTGGGATCTGTCGTCTTTTTCGCCTCACAGTTTATTGCACTTTGTCTCGCGCACCAAACACATTGCAATGACGTACTTTTTGCGCAGACCGTCCCTTCTGGCAGCAGAAGCTCCCCGGCTGGACGCCGATGCTGAACGCCGGCAACGCGGCACTGCCTTTCCTGCTGGTCGGGTTCATCTTCGTGCCGATCGGTGTGGCCGTGTTCCTCACCACCAGCAGGGTGAGCGAGCGAGTATAGCAACGAAACGCTTGCGAGTCGTACCGCGTTCACAAGCCCATGCCGCATGTCGGAGGGCCAAGGTTAAAGACGTCCAAGCTTCACGTTGCGGTGTCCTCACAGACTCTTCTAGACATTCTATGGAAAATCTACGGACGTTTACGTGCTTCTGAAATATTTATATATTCTCTATTGACATCCTGTGGACTTACAAGCTTGCACTTTTTCTCGAAATATATCAATAGCAGTCACGTAATGTCTACAGCAAACAATTTGTTATTATGCCAGCTGACGAATTGGGCGGTAGGGTAACAGATGGTTTCGCAGTCTTTGTTTCTGTACAGTGTACAGACCAGGACAAGTCTGCAAGAAGGCAAGTAAGCATGCAATAAGTCTGTACACAATACGTAGGCTAAATTTATTTCTGTGTATAAAAGCTATTTTATTGGTGGCCTTTGGAAATTAGGGTATCGGGAACATATGCCAGGACATGATGGAAAAAATGAAGAGGAACGACTGTATCAGGGTGGCAATGTAGTAAAGGTTATACACAAACCTAGTGGATAGTTCTTGCCCTCGAGAATACGGCATCACGTGAGCTCTTTCAAGACCCCGCGTAATGAGTGTTCGCAGGTGTCAAGCGCCTTCGAGCAATCGTCTCACGGGTGTTGCACGCCGTGCGCTCCTCTCGGTCGCAGCTGCAGGAGTACCAGTTCGACTACACCGAGTGTCGGCAGGTGAACACCAATAAGACTTGCGCGTCGGTGATCGCCAAGGAGCCGACCAAGAGCTGCGTGTGCTACGAAATCATCACGCTCCCGGAAGACTTCCGTGTGAGTGGCGACAGCCTGCACGTAACGCCAGAACAACAACAACAAAAAAAAATTGGAGGACGCTTAAGCTTCGCCTTTAAGAGTGTAACGCGATAGCGTTCAAAGATCTCTGGCTGCTTATCAGGCTTTTTTCTCGTATATTCAAATTGCAATCCGACGCTATCACGTCTGTAGGTTGCGGTTAAGTCGTACTTTACTATTTTTCTGACGGATTTTACTTTGAGAAATTAAAATTTTTGTTCACTAACGCCTTGCGCCACGCGAAGGGCCTGGACGGTCGGGGTGGTTGGGGATTATTATTTCTGCCAACGACGCCGGTGAGCCCGCACCCACGCCGACACCGACTTCGGATTTTCTGCGAAACGGGGCCCTTAACGCCGTCACGTTAACACATACGACGATTCCGCGTGTGAGCCAAGATAACAACAATCGCATTCTACGAGTGCTGAACAAATCCATACAAGTTTCAAGCTTATTCCAAGTAATATTAGGAGTTCTAACAAACTTCATGCACAATCTAATAAATTTGTAAGAGCTCCCAAAAAGTTTCAAGCAGGTTTCAATAGGTTCCATCAAATTTTCAGCTCACTTTTGCTGGGCTAGTTTGTTCGTACTTTCTTGTGGTGCAGCAAAGTTTCCCAATAGTTTCAATTAGTATCAAGCAGGTTTCAATAGGTTTGTAAGAGAGAGAGGGAGATGAAGAAGAAAAGGCGGGAATGTTTCTAAGAGGTTGTAACAAATTTCACGCAGGTTAATGAAAGTTTCCAGCAGGTCTCAGCCAGTTCTCAACTGGTTCCAACAAGTCTCCATCGGGTTGCATTAGATTTCCAACAAGTCTTCAAGTTATTGTGATTGTACTATTCATTCCCATCATCTTGCGGCTTAGGGTTATCGACTGACTTCAACAAGTATCAAGAAGGTTCCAATAAATTCTCAGCAGGTTCCATTGAGTCCCCAATAAGTTTCAACAGCTGGAGTAGTCATCTTATATTTAGACCCGTCGTACGTCTATCAGGCACCGGGTAGTATTATGACTACTGCTTAACAAGACAAGTATCTCATTAACTTTCATGACACAGGTTCTAATCGCCTGCACATGTCCAGCCGGTTGAAAACGACTTGACAGAAGAGCCAGGAAAAAAAAAATTGTGGTTCACGCCTATCGTATTGTGGCGGAACACAATTATTTCTGCTGTCGCGACCAGCACTAGCTGCGTCGTAAAAGTAAACATCACTCTCACGATAGAAACTACTGCCGCTATGACACACTCGACATTGGTATAACACCAGGCCGACATATTTTCGTACAAACATATATCAATGCAGCAGCATTTTCTGTCGCGTGGACAGCTTTACGTTATGAAATTGGAGGAAAAAAATTGTCATTATAACGAAAGCATTTCTGTTATTTTTTTTTTTCGACTGGACCTTTGCGTACAACGGACCCACCGACTGAGCGATGCGAGGGACGCGCGCTCATCAGCCACGGCGGAGAACAAACGCGCGTTCTGGCGTGCTCGCTTATATGGTCTCTTCCTCCTTTACAATCACCATATATGGGCAAACGCGCCTTCTTCCGACGCGCGAGAGCCGAGGGGAGGGGCAGGGGAGGAGGGGGAGGGAAGGGAGGCGACGTAGCTGCGGCAGTTAAACAGAGGCTGTTGAGCGAACGCGGGCAAAACGCCGAAGGCGTATGTTCTGCGCGTTGCCGGTGCTGCTGCACCCAAGTTTATACAGTGATAATGCAAAAACGTCGCAGATAACTGCGACAACTTTTTTTTTCGAGATACAGAGCCCGCGCGGCCGCGCCGTAAGCAGCACAGCCGGACTAGAACGCCTCCCCCCCCCCTCGCCCCCCCCCCCCCCCCCCCCCCATGCCTCGCGCGCGACAGAATACGGCGCGCTTCAGCCCCGCCTTTCTCCCTCGAGTGCGCGACATTGAGCCGCGCGATCGTCGGCTGACCTTCGCAAGCTTTCACTCGCTCACACAGCGTACGGCGCGCGGCGACGATGTTATCGTGTTTGGACTATATACAGAAAATCACGGCGACGACGACGGCAGAAATGCGCTTGAAGTGTCCATATAATTGCTATCGCGATAAACGTATGCGCACACGTGATTACTTTCAACTCCCATTGCTGAAGCATGAAGTAATCGTGCTGGTTATGCTAATGAAATGCATCTCCTTTGGCATCTCTCTTCTCAATGCGAGACGTGTAGACGTACTTACGACCATCGTTGTCCACTCCGGTGTACTTCGCAGCAAACGGTGAACGTGTACTACGCCCTGACCAGCTTCTACCAGAACTTCCGCTTCTACGTCCAGTCGCGGGACGAGAAGCAGCTGCTGGGCTTCCCGCATAGCGCGCGCATGGCGTGCAAGCCGTACGACGTGGACCCCAAGACCGGCTACACGATCTTCCCCTGCGGTGCCATCGCAAACAGCCTCTTCAACGGTGAGAGCATAAACTTGGGCCAAGAAGAGAAACGGCGCTTTACAAACGGCAACACTTCGCACATTCAAACGTTTTGCTGTTGTTTTCTTTTTTCGCGCGCTTTTCGTAGATACGTTCAAGCTCAGGTACAGAACGGGATCCAACTACCGCGACGTGGAGGTGTCCACCGACAACATCTCGTGGCCCTCGGACCGCGAGCGAAAGTTCAGAAACCCGATAAGTAAGCCTGCGACTTTGTTTTTTTTTTTTATTTATTTTTTTTTGCTTATTTTGGTTGACGCAATGACTCGTGCTTTATCAATGATGAAGCGGGATCCACTACGTATACGAAAGGAACACCTGAAATGCAGTGTCTCTCAACGTGAATTTGTACACGCACAATCAAGTAACAGCATACGAAAGGTAGACGTGCATTCTATTTTCATTATTAACCCTTCCTCTACCGCTCTCGAGTATATTCGTCACCGAAATATCTAACAATATAACGGACGATGAGCACAATCTTCGTGAGGCAACCTTTCTTGCAACTGGTAGACTTTTCAATTCCTGCGGTGCAGAAAGGGTTAAATATAGTTCATTTTCTCGATACGTGGATGCATAAAGATACACATGAACCTGCGATGTGCTGTGCATTTCATTGTGGACATCGCGTGACCGTACGGCGGGAAACTGCCACACGCCCATGCTTCATGCCTCGCTATATCGCAGGCGTTTCGTTGTAATAAGCGTATTTTTGATGGGTCCTCAATGAAACGCAATGCAACGTCTATCCACATTCCTTTGAAGTTGTTTGCCACGACGCAAGCAGGTACTTGTCGCACACGTACAAACAGCACAACTGGCAACTGATCAATGCGCATTGCTAGCTCGCCTTCTTGCTTCAAG
This sequence comes from Dermacentor silvarum, assembly GCF_013339745.2. Classification (NCBI taxonomy): domain Eukaryota; kingdom Metazoa; phylum Arthropoda; class Arachnida; order Ixodida; family Ixodidae; genus Dermacentor; species Dermacentor silvarum. Next base: position 96,070,135 of record NC_051162.1, read on the forward strand.
TTCCCAAATAAAACTCAATAGAATGTTGACAGTTGTTCTTGTAGAAGTGGTCATTTTGAGACGTTTGCGGTTTCCGATGCAGACAAGAATATTTGGCCATGGTCAAGCCGTTAAACTGGGAGCTGTGTACTTTCTGTAACAACAATACCGGTAAAAGTGCTGCGAGACATTTTTGTGATTACTGTGTTTAATGAAAAAGGCAGTGTTTCCGCGTTTTTTTTTTTTTCGCGAATGTTCTCTTAACGGTTCTCTGACGCCAGACGTCTAATCTACTGCATATTGTGCATGTGCTCTATTCTCCGTATTTGGCTTTGTTTGCCTTGTTTGCAATCTAAGAATACTGCGTGTAATATCTTTACGTTAGAATAATCTTCGTTTTTACTGTACCTCTTCACCAACATACCGTTCTTTCATTATGGCTATATACCTGTCATGTCGGTCCGTTGCCATCGTGTCGAAGGAGCATTCACGTCGTGCAGTTACTAATTGTAGTAGCTACTAGTTAATGCTCCTTTCTCTTGACGCAAAGTAAAGATAAAGGCATCTAAATGAATTGTCCTGAGCTCGCTTCTTCCGCAGGAATATTTCTTAGGTTAGGCTAGGCTAGGCTAGGCTAGGCTAAGCTAAGCTAGGCTAGGCTAGGCTAGGCTAAGGCTAGGCTAGGCTAGGTTAGGTTAGGCTTTTTTAGGTTTTATGTTGTAGATCTTTTTTTCTTTATCCTCTGCTCAAGTTACTGAAACACTCGGTATAATCCTGTCACGAACAAGTGCAAACACTGGTTAGGTTAGGTTAGGTTAGGTTAGGTTAGCTGCCTCAGTTTTGCATTAACTCTTGCGAAGTGCGTTTTCCGAGACTGTGAGCACCACTCCCGGCGCAGACAGGAATCTCTCTGGCACGGTCAAGCCTCCCAACTGGCCCCTGCCCGTGGACCAGCTGCCGGGAGGCCTGCAGAACGAGGCGTTCATGGTGTGGATGCGGACGGCGGCGCTTCCATCGCTGCGCAAGCTGTACGGTCGCATCGCCAGCACCGGCGACTTCGCTCGGGTGATGCCTCGAGGGGAGTACTACCTCGAGGTGCACTACCGTATCCTTTCGCTTGCGTCGTCAATCGGAACTGCAGTGTCTGGCTTTTGCTGCAGCGTCTGGAACGCGGAGGCGGCTGACCTGGCACTATATATCACTCCAAGCATTTTTTTACACATTTATGGGTGTATAAAGGGTGTTCGGTTGTCGCATGGCTAACACCCGCACGTTTAAGGGGTAAGATCAAAGGTGTCTATGTTGACGGTGCCCTTGGCGGTGACCTTGCAGTCCGGGACGAATATTTCCTCAACTGCGAAGCATTCTTTCTGATAGCTGTCTATGTTGGCGTTGACCTTGCAGTGACCTTGCAGTGACCCTGCAGTGACCCTACAGTGACATTGCAGAGACCCCTTTGAAGCTTCGTGCCACATTCGGCCCGTGGATGACAATCTTTTTTCCGTTTCATGATACTTCCTCCATTTTGCGGGATTCCGGAGAACTGATTTGCCAAACTCGATATTTTCCGGCGACTCTCTCGACGTTTTCCTGAACTCATCGTCTAAGGCTACCCGGTGACCGTGTTCGGCGGCACCAAGCGGCTGATCCTGTCCAACTCGTCGTGGATGGGCTCCCGCAACCCGTTCATCGCGATCGCCTACGTCTGCGTCGGGTGCCTGTGCGTCGCGCTCGGCCTCGCGTTCATCGCCATCAACCGCAGATTCGGCAGCATGTGAGTATAGCCGCGACGGCATTTCTTACGCGGGCGTCACACGGCGCACGTTCGATCGCGATCGATGCCCAATCCGGATCGAAATTCTCGACCGCGATTGCCTCCTGTGCGCAAGCTACTAGAGGGAGCCAATCGCGGTCGAGAATTGCGATCAGGATGGCAGGATCGATCGCGATCGGAATGACACTGGTATTACGTTACGCAAAGCCCGCTTCAGCGGATTGGAGTCGTTTGCCGGACCTGTCAGTACATAGATATAGTTACTATACCGGATGTTTCACATAACTTAAGCTAAGGAGATAAAAAAACTGTCAGCCGATCTACGAAGTGAATGCTGATGATGGAGCGAAGCTCCTTGGACGATTACGGATGCTGCTCGAGCTTTCGCTTCGGGGTCTTGCTGCCGTTGCCGGCGTGCTGCTGCTTCTCGTGCTCGTAGCTCGGGGTTAGCTTCGCGGTGTTGCCGTTGGGCTGCCGCGTCTCGTCCTCGGAGTGTAGGATCAGAGTCACGACGTTTGCGCTTACGTTCGCGCTCCTCCATACTGCAGTGCTAAGTGTAGCGACAGCGGCGCTGGCGCAACACCTGCGCGTGGTCGGTATGCGCGCTGCGTGCGCTCTGCGAACGGTTCTGCGCATGACGTCGTTCGCTTGCACGGAGAGGGGTTTCGGAGCGCCGGTATGTGCGCTGCGTGCGCGACGGGGAGCTACGACGACAGCGGCGACAACGGACATCGTGAGAGCCTAAGGAGCTTCGCTCCTAAAAAAGCGGTAAACCGCAGTAGGGTCAAACCAACGACCTATTCTTTGCCTTCATGTGGCGCTCCTAAGAAAATTTTTACAGCGAAGTTGTTTAAGCTGACGGCAGTCCGGTGGTGTACGCTTGAAATGTGGGCCAATCCTGGACGTAGTCCAGAAAAGGTCCAATCGCAATGGCACATACCCCTGTAAACTAGCGAAGCTGTTTAGGCTCGAGGATGTTCCGTCGTGTGTACGCCGCAAAACCTCCGCCTGGCGATGACATCACCATGCTAGCAACGCTTTGCCCCAGTTGCGCCGACCGCGCCGAGCCTCGCCACAGCTGCGTGAGCTGTGACGTCATCGTTTTTCCTTAGCTTTGCCGAGCCATGACGTCACCGTGCCATGCGGACTGGTTGCCGCGGCTGAGCAGAGGTGGAAATAAGCCGTGACGTCACTGCGCCGACCCACGGTATTAAATAGCCCCGCGTTGCCACCGCGGCGACACAAAAATTCCGCCGTCTCCGCACCGAGCACATCCCCGCGAAGATGGGGCGGCCAAAGAAGAGCGTCACTCCCGAAGAAGAGGAAGCGCGGCGCGAATGCCGCCGCGCCCCTACTCGAGAGCGAGTGAGACGACTTCGGTCCGATTGCGAGTATCGCGCCGCTGAAGCGGCGGCGAGGCGTCGGTGATTCGCAGAAGATCCGGAGTTACGAGCCCGCGAAACCGAGCAAAAGCGTTTGAGCGTCCAGATACTTTAATGACCGAGTCTTGGTTGCTCCTTGGGCTGTCGATGATTCCGGGGTAATCTTGCGCAAAACGTGACCGAGTCTCGAAGCATAACCTCGCAAAAACTTGGCCAAACCGAGATAAAACTAGGTGGGGTCGCCAGCTTCACTGTTTGCCCAGTCTTCGCACCACTAGTGTGAAGCCGCCCCTAATTTTTTATATTCCACCTAATTAGTTATTTAAGTAATATAAATTATGAAAAAAATATTCACTTAAGGGCCAACCACGTTTCCTTACGTTAGAGAGGGTTCAGAAACAACCGACCCAGCTTGGTGTGGTAACGTACATCTTATGCGTATGTGGTGCTTTCTTCCGACACTTAAACAAAGCCCGAAAAATGTAAACAAAAAAACCGTTCCTGAGCTCACGCGCTATCGTACTCCAGCGCTCTCAGCCGTGTTTCGAGCGCACGAAGGATTAAAACAAAAAAAAGAGAAAAATAAAGGCAATTTCAGCCAGGATTACAAACAACCGGTGTAACCGTTTTTTTTTTTTTATCCGCGGCTCAAGTTAATGAAGCACTCGATAAATCCTGTGCAACAGTGCAAAGCACTGGTCGTACAACAACCGGTGTAATCGCTTTTTTTTATCCGCGGCTCAAGTTACTGAAGCACTCGGTATAATCCTGTCAGAAACCAGTGCAAACACTGGTTCGTGAAGCCTCTGGCGCGTCATATATGCCTCCGAGATGTCTAGTCACGCAAAATCTTACTTGCGGCAGCGAGGTGTGCTTAGTTTCAATTTTCCGGCAGCAACCTTGAGCGAGAGCGACGCTTGGCGATGTATATGTCCCGGTCTTCTGGTTAATGTTGTCCGCCGCCGCCATCGTCCTTTTGCAGCAAGTTCCCGATGCCCGAGATCTCGGACTTCTGCGAGAAACGGCACGTGTGGCGAGCGCGCAAGCCGTCGCTTCTGCCGCTGCCCCAGACCCGCTCGGGCAGCACGGCCGGACGGCCGCCGAGCAAGACGAGCCTCCGCTGACGACGACGCGGTTGCCGGGATCGGCCCCTGGCGTGTCGGCGATGCGGTAAGCTGCCTTGGAACTCTGTGTCTGATTTATTTATTTATTTATTTATTTATTTATTTATTTATTTATTTATTTATTTATTTAGTTTGTTTGTTTGTTTATTTATTTATTTATTATTTATTTATTTATTTATTTATTTATTTATTTATTTATCTATTTATTTATTTATTTATTTATTTATTTATTTATTTATTTATTTATTATTTATTTATTTATTTATTTATTTGTGATACCTCACGGGCCCCAGAACGGGAGGTTACGTGAGGGGTGGGTACATAGAAAAATGGCGGTTCGGGTGAGGTGGCGTGACTTGAAAGATGGTGTTCAATGGCAGCTTTGAAACGAGAAATGTCGGTGACGAGGGCGATGCCAGAAGGAAGGGTATTCCATTCTCGGGCTGCATCCAGGAAAAAAATGTCACAGTTTCGCCCTAAGGGCGAAGCAATGAATGCGATAGCAACACAGCAATGTCATACGAAGTAAGGTGAGCGGCTTTGGTAGCAACAACACGGAGAACTGTTGTCGACGCCATCGGCGTTTTGCCCGCGTTAGCTCAAAATGCGTGCGGCGTTGGTGACTGTTGCTGGAGCCTCTGATATAAATAGGCACTTGGTGCCGCAGCTAAACGTCGCCTCCCTTCCCTCCCCCTCCCCCACGGCCTCTCGCGCGTCCGAAGAAGGCGCGTTTGCTCTACATATATGGTGATTCTAAAGGAGAAAAGAGACGCCTACTTCTGCAGCCCTTAAGCGAGCACGGCGCAGAACGCGCGTTTGTTCTCCGCCGTGCGTTCACTCCCCGTGAAAGACGCGCCCCTCGCGCCCTTTCACTCGCACATACAGCGTTCGGCGCGCGGCGACGATTTCATCTCCAAATGACGTCATACGGAACCTCACGGCGACGGCGACGGCGACGGCGACGCCGACGGCGACGGCGACGCCGACGGCAGAAATCTGCTTTTGAGTGTCCATATAATTGCTATCGCAATAAAAAGAATGCTGATACACGTAGTGGAATGGGCGCGTGGTAGTTACGCAGCATAGAAACGACGCGCTGGAATGATGATTTGGTCACCTGTGGGCCATGAATGAAAGAACCTAAAAATATTTTTTTAAAGACGACCACCTTTGCCGTGGGAAGTGAGTGAGGGAAGACACTCATACTGCATAAACGTGCGAGTTTTTTGCGATAGCAATCATATGGACACCTCGAGGCACCATTGGATGTCGTCGTGCTGTCCTGGTATCAACGACGCATGCGCGACACGTGTGTGCCTTTGGCTCAAAAGTGACGAAGCCAAGTGGGCGTACCTTCACGCTCTGCTCAGTCGGCTCTGCAGGAGTCAGGGCAGCGTTCTCGTTTCCCCTGCTGGCACGAGAAAGGCGCGCGTGCGCATATTAGCGTTCCTGCTGAGGAGCTGTGTGCATACCACGTCACGTGGTCCGCGGAGCGGATAGTCATTGCCGAAATAAATTTATCTATTCACCTTTTTTGGCACTGACAAACGCCGACGGGTTTTATAGTTCTCAACTATACTCCGTTTCATACAGGGTCATGCATATTTCGCTTAACGTGTTCGAAAAAAGGATTCTGCATTTACCGCTGCCCTGTTCTTGCTAAATATCTTGCAGAAAGATCGCATTTTGGAGCCTACGTCGTTCAGTGTGACACTTGCCTGGTTAATTGCCTGATATTTAAGAAAAAAGTGCAAACTTGCCTTCGTTTATGGGGATGCAAGCTGCTGTCGGCACCACAAACGTCAACTTGTGTCGCCACCTGCCGGCAGCCATAGAAAGCAGCAGATCAGGGAGAGTTGCCGCGTGTTGCCCGCTCCTCTAAAACACGCGGCAGTCATCCCAGTTAAGTTGCGTAGTGGTTCTCGGCTGGCGGGCGCAGTTGAGCAACGTATCACTTTTAAATTGAAGCGTTTCTTTGCCTTTCAGAGAGAAACAGGGACTCCGATCAACGGTTTCCCAAACCTCAGACGAGTTTGATTGGCTGAATTGAAAGCAATGGACAATGGTAGACAGCTGGTAGCAGTAGACGTCGTCTAGCTATGAACTGACAACCTCAGTTGAATACTATTCGGGCTTCGCAAATTTGTATGCCGTGCGCTAAGACACCAAGGGAAATTTAATGTATTTCTCTGTCCATTTTGTCTTATCCATAAAGTTTCCTATTAAATTGACAAGAACGAACTCTGGCCTTAGTGTGTATGGCAGCTATCAGCATGATGGTTCAGGCAGCACGGAAATGATTATAACTACTGGTTCAACGTGCCTAAACTTCGTCTTTCTGGCTTCTAACGGCTTTGTGACTTTATGAACCGATCATTTTCAACAAAAAATATTGCGTTATAAATACACAATTCGCAAGAATTATGCATGTGCGCATGAAGTCACTGCCTTGCGGTGTTTAGAAAAAAAAACTGTGATTGCTTTAAAATTCTGAAAAATAAAGCATAATAAATAGAGTCGCATGGGCGTTCGAAGCCACAAGCATGAATATTAGACAAATCCATGTACTACCCACCATTTCCATGGGGCTAAGCGACCGCAGTGCCCGAGTTCCCTCCAGTGATCTTTTTGTAGAAAAATGTGGTGTAGCGTGGCGTTCGAGATCTGCGCGCAAAAGTGCGCCGCTACAATCTCTGAGGTCATGTATGTTGACGCTCTCCTCCATCTTGACTCAGCCAATTAAAAAGAAGCCTTCGTAAATGTATGCACCCTGCTCTTCTTTTTCGTAGCAGTAGTGTTACTAAATACTAATAGCAACATTATGTTAGCATAAATTTCGCATCTTCACTGTTTCTTTTATTCATTCTTTTTTTTTTTTCAGTTGCCGGGTCTACGCGGGAAGTCTGGGACCCACCAGGTGTACGGGGCTTCCATGAAGACTTCGTCAACCTATTGTTGCGTTTCTTCAGCTTTTTTTTTTTTTTGTCTTTTGCTTATTATTGCGCCAGTGACGTCACCATGTTATTGGGCGCATGTGCGAGCTTGACACGCACTGTGCGCAAGTGTTCGCACCCCATCATGCCGGCACACGGTGTAAATAAAAATACACGTATGTACGCCTATCTGCTTGCTTTATTTCTGAGCCTATTGTTTAGAACGCCTCAAGCCTAAAGAAGATTTACATCGGAGCCAACTGCGATTTCCCTATTCGAGTAATGTAAAACGCAGAAAGGCTTTCATTGGCAACCATTGGACTGACTTGAGTGACATTTGTTGCATTTGAGATAGTTAAACTGTAACAACTGTAGGAAGCAGAACTTTTATTTAGAACTTAATTTTTTACAAAATATGTCGGTAAGTTCAATAATTTTTTTTTGAAGCAGGAAGTTTAGAAATCCATAACTCCGCAAACAAAAGGACACCTGTTGGAGAGAGTCAACCAGACATATCGCATATGTACAACTTATGTGAGTTTGGTACCAAGTTTACTAGCGTTTTGTAAAAAAAAAAAATAAAGGCCTAAATAGAAAATTTTGTTCCAGACAGTCAATAGATTTTTAATTTTATATACAAACCCAGACAAATTCGGTGCAGTAGTAGCCCAGCACACCAATTTCTCTATTCATCTGTATTTCGATAGAAGCTCCTGATTTCAACCTTTATCTTTTCATTTTGTTCTGCTATGTCGAAATCCAATAAATTTATCATCATGGAGCTCAAGCTACTGCTTAAAATGAAGCTTTAGCTCGAGGGCTATATATATATATAGTAGCGTACGTCGTATGTATGGAAACAAAGCGCTGCATAAGTAGAGGTCTGTCGGCGGCGACTGCTGTGAATCGCGCCCGCACGCGCTTCCTCTCGCGATCTCTTGATTAGTGAGGCAGTCGCGCTACACTTCGCTCCCTTTGCAACGTGCCGCACGAGACAGATTGTCCGCGCCAGCCAATATATCGCGAAATGAAAACAGGCATAATGCTGCGCTCAAATTTCGCATTAGCGAGTATCGTAATCGTCAGTGATTTTCTTCTCGGCAACCACTGCGCCAAATTTGATTAGGTTTGTTGCATTTACAAGAAAAAAAATGAAATCTAGTGACTGTTGGTAGCGAATTCTTGATTTAGGTCGTCAATTGACAAAAATTGTAAATTTAAAAAAAAAGCGGAACTATCAACTTTACAATTCTGTAATTCCTCAATGACAAGTGATATCACAGTTAAATTATATACACCTATTAGTACAACTAAAGCAGACATCATTGATCTAATATACATGACTCTCAAATAGAGTGATAATTTGTAAGTGAAACTTATGAAAAATCTTTGTAAACAATGTAACAAATTCACGTAAGATATAAATTGGCGTATCACATTTGTCCGATTTAGATGTTCTAATGGATGCAGTTTACAAAACTATGACATCTGTACTAGGTGCTAAGCTACGAATTTGTAAACATCGTTCTTTATGTGTGTGTGTGTGTGTGTGTGTGTGTGTGTGTGTGTGTGTGTGTGTGTGTGTGTGTGTGTGTGTGTGTGTGTGTGTGTGTGTGTGTGTGTGTGTGTGTGTGTGTGTGTGCGTGCGTGTGCGTGCGTGTGCGTGTGCGTGTGCGTGTGCGTGTGTGCGTGTGCGTGTGCGTGTGCGTGTGTGTGTGTGTGTGTGTGTGTGTGTGTGTGTGTGTGTGTGTGTGTGTGTGTGTGTGTGTGTGTGTGTGTGTGTGTGTGTGTGTGTGCGTGCGTGTGTGTGTGTGTGCGTGTGCGTGCGTGCGTGTGTGTGTGTGTGTGTGTGTGTGTGTGTGTGTGTGTGTGTTTTCATTGGGAATCCCGCCATTGACCATTACCCCTGCTTAGGCCACTGAGCCATCCTTTTCATTAAAGTTCCTTTTCTCTCTCTCTCTATTTCTTCAGACTTGCCAATTTATGAAAATTCCTTTTAAAAGATCAGCCCTAAATCAAGATCCATTTTGAAACTGTCGCTAGAATTTAACATTCTCTCTGAAATGCTACAAACTTCATTAAAATCGGCCAAGTGGTCATTTCAGGAAAAGCGTTTCTGCGTTTTACAAGTACGCGTATTTGAATAGGCGGCATCGGGAGTTGGACCCGAGCTGAAGCTACCTGTTAATAGTGGTTGCAATAAGAACCGAACAAGCAGCCTAAAAAAAACCTTAACCAACAAATGCATCCAGCTAAAGCTACGCGGAAAAAAAGACGATCAAGCAATATAGCATGAAACAATACAATCGATTCAAATAAAATACATAACAATCAATAGAAAAGTCAGAAATCAAATAGTACAAACTTCTAGCAACATAGAGCAAATTAAGAATCATAAAAAAAAAGCTTTGAAGTGCGGTTTAAATGTTGAAAACGATGACGACAATTTCAGAGCGTCTTGTGATCTTACACACTTTAATTTATTCATTAAAATTCTGGATTTCTAAATTCATTCGCTGAGAACATACCGGGTGTTTCAGCGAACACTTAAAAAAATTTAATGGTTCTCTGTGGCAGATAGCACAATGCTAGTTCATGATCTGGTCTACTCGAAGAGGGGCACATTACTTGCACAATTGAAATTCATAATCGTCTAATTAACAAGAATTCAATCATCAAGTTTTAACTAATGACCTTATGGCCCACATTGCCATTGACAAATTCTAGCCGTGAAGTTCGCAAGTCGGATCCACCTGGAACGAATTCTCAGGATGACACCAGTTTCAAAATATGAATTCCCGAACATTGCGGAGAAATGCATTGGCATTCCAGTTATTCTCTTAACGAAGCGTCGTTTTAAGCATTAAAGCACAAAAGTAACTAGAACGCCAATGCATTTCTCCGCAAACTTCGGGAATTAATATCTCGAAACTGGTGTTATCCTGAGAATTCATTCCAAGTGGATCAGTTTTGCGAACTCCATGACTGGAATTTGTAAATTGCAATATTGTCCATAAGCTAATTAGTTAAGAACTGAATAGTAAACTTTTGTTAATTACTGGGTCATACATTTCAATTTCTTGTGGAAGTAATGTCCGCCTCTTCGAGTAGACCAGCTCATGAATTAGAATTGTGCTATCTGCCACAGGCAACCTGTGGCAGATAGCACATTTTTGAAAGTGTTCGTTGAAACACCCGGTATATAGAAACCTGCCCGACTCTTAGCCAATCCCCGTGAGTGGGTATGGACCAAAGACTTGTAGGTCATCATCATCATCATTATTACCATCATCATCATTAAGCTACTGAACAGTTTAACTACCGCAAAATCTGAAGTAATTGCCTTAAAAGCTTCGGTATGTCTATACTTACGAAACAGACGCTAATTTTACCGCACAGAAGAGTAAATATTTTACCAGGTCTTACCGTCCTTCACAATCGCCCCAAAACCACAAAAGCAGTCAAGGAGCCATCGTCAGCGCCTTGACGTCATGGCAATCATCTTTCGGTTCCCGCCGAGTTCCCCGGGGGCCCTCACAGCCCTAGATTTAAGCCCTGGAACGCCGTCAGCGTTGTTTGCTTTCCTTTGATTCGCTATCGGCCGTTATCTACCATACTCTCAGGCCTATTGGAGTCGAATCGGAAGCGCGAGGCTCCTACGGCGTCCTAAATTCAGCCTTGTCGGTTCGCCGTCTAGCTGCCCCCCAGGTCAGTGCATTTTATGCATGGTTTTCGAGCACCACTGGCGCTCCTCTTAGGGAGAAAAGCACGTAATTGTAACTCCTGCCGTGTCGTTGCCGTTTACGAATGCATTCCTGCTACGTGCAGTATCCGACGGGGCAATGTTAGCAGGGGCGCCGAGCCGGCCGATGGGTGGGAGTAGTGGCTATAGGAGAACGGTGGCGTGACCTAACGCACGAAGGGTACGCGTAGCTCTTAGGAGTGCGGTGGGGCGACATGACGCAGTGTACTGCGTCAGTATGCCGCGACAGGACGCAGTATACAGCTGCGTTGTGTCGCGCCACCGTTCTTCTGTATCAGCTAGGCCTAACCGTCGGCCGGCTCGGCGCCTCTACTCCGAAGGGAAGCGCATGGGCAGTTCTTTCGCAGAGGTCTCTCTATATGATATTTGCGATTTATGCGATTGGGTTTTCAAGGTCACAGTAGAGGGAACTGTGGCGCTATATATAGTGTCTACAAGAGCTGCATGGTTCATACGGCATGGAAATGAAGTTAGAACATAGATTTGCCTAAACTTTGACCTTGTGGCTTTCAAACGGCTTTGTGACTTTGCATTTTTGAACATGGTGGCGCCCAAATCCACGCCTCATGGGGGTGTCACCCTCTGGATTCAAAATGCGTATCTTAAAGGCTATGCTTTTGCTCTCTGCATGCGGCGGCAAGTGACTTTGAAAGCCGTGAACACGTCGCATAGACAATGTGTTTTGCGCGCCACCTATTTCCAACAATATATTCAGTTGTAAGTACAACAATTTGCAATCGTTATGCATGTGATCAGAGTTTTATTACCCTATCCACTTAGAGAAATAGGAGCGCGTCGAGATAGGTCGATAGAGGTAGGTGAAGCTTTGTAAATAAAGCCGCAAGAACGTGTAAAGCCACAGGCACAAAGACAAGACAAGCATATGTATCAACCATAATTCCCATGATACAGCTGTATACGATCGCAGCGCTATAGTTCTCTCTAGTAATTTTTATAAGAAACTACGATTTGTCCCGTAGAGGACTTGCGTCACGCTGCTGTGTCACAAAGTGATCCCATTGTCGTGAAATTATATGCTGGCACGAAGCTAGCTTTAGCAGGGTTAGGGTTAATTTAGAAGAGAAGGTATACTGTGGTGCAATGAGGGCAGCGCGACAAACAAGGAGGCCGGATAGCAGACACCTCAAACTACGGATAGACGCCAACTTGCCCAATTGTCAACCACGCTGAAGAGAAAGTACTTTTGCAGTAAAGCCTCGGATGGCGCTATCACGAATCTGCTGTTCGCTACTCTTGTGACATTATCAAGCATTCATGGGGTAGCATGTCCGCTTAAAGGGACAGGGCAGGGTAAGATTTCGCAAAAAAAAAAACTTTTTTTGTTGTTGTTGCTGTTGATTAGAGAGTTGGAATCCCTAGTCTTTCCTGAACAATGCTGACTGTACCAATTACGCGTGGGCGATTCATTTACCAAGAAAATGACCTTTTCCATAACCTAGGTGGTGTCCGGCCACGCCCCCTTTTCTAGATCTGTACCTCTCCTGTGATGAAAAAAAATCAGAAAGAAAAACGCCGGCTTTCTCTAGGTTAAGCGGAATGGTTATTGCTCGTCTGGAAACAGCAAAAAGCTGCCTAGCTTTCCATTTTTAGCCAAATGCTTAGAGGCTGCCGGAATCACTTCAAGGCCAATTATCTTAAAACATGAATTTTTGTGACATTTGACCCTTTTTCTCTGGAACCACAAAATCTACAAGCATTATTTTTTCCCACTACCAAGATAACACAAGGGAAAATCTACTGAACTAGAATTATGGAAATTAATGCAAGCAATTTTGCCTGACAAGCTATTTATTGTCCATTTTGGCTTGAGAATTGGGAGGGTCAACTAAAAACAAAAGCAAAAAAGAACTAAACTATATATAACAATAATTTTAGTTCAGTAACGAGAACACAGCTGAATACAACGATACCAACATGAATCCTTTGAGCCTAGCAGATCATGAGAAAAAGGGTCACAAAAGGGTGTATAAACTTGGTTGCTTTACCTTGTGTACATAAAACTGTCAATAGATACTTGTGCAATTTTTTTCTACAAATGTATATTTAATCATCTTTGTTAGTGTATGCCTGTCTTTCAGTGGCAATGTTTATTATAATCACACTGGGCCTCTTCAATTATCCGTTCCTGACAGTCCCGGACTGTCAGAGACGGATAATCGAAGAGGCCCACTGTGAACAATGCAAGAGTAACTTACACTGTTTTGGGGATTTTCTATTCCTATAACAACAACCGCATCATCCAGCTTGCTTCCATGTCCTTTCGTCAATGCTTCGGCTTCCACAACTTAAAACGCCGCGCATCAGCATCACCGATACCTTGCATTCGCGACCGATACATATATATATATATATAGTGCATCGCGGGCTGGAACCACGAGACGTACAAACAACGCGTTATTTGACGCAACGTTATTTTCATGCGTCATAGTTTTAATATATGGAGAAGTTATTTCATAGAGGTCTTTGCAGATCGAAGGCCAGTACACTATGGAAGGCGCGATGTAATACATTTCTGTGACCGCACTACTTGCATAGTAGGGCTATTTTTTTTTTACCTACACTGGCTACACGAGTGCAGGTAGTGAAAGAAGTCGCCGTATTCTTTAACTGGTGTAGAAAAAGCGTAGCTTCGGCCACATACACAAAGCCAATTTTTGTAGCAGTAGTGTGGCATAAAAACTACACTTTCTACACCGCGGTTTCTATGAGTGTAGGTAGCAGACGACAACCAAACAGGCTGGCCTTGCAAACGCGTGGCGCCTTTTTGTCTGTGAATGTCGACGCCGATATGGTGACGATAGTTAAGGTTCGCTGCAGGGACGGACAGGGAAGTGCTGGCGTGACCAGTGTGTCGCAGAAGGTCACGGAGGAAGGTGAGCTAATCCTGCAAGAAATCCAAATTATCTTGCTCCCTTTTCCTAATAAAAGAACTCGTTCATTCGTACTCACGGATGGTGCAGGCTGTTTCAGACTCCACACTGTATTCAAACGCATGTGGAAGTTATCTTCGCGCGCTGCGCATTTGCGAGGTGTTTAGCAGAAGTCAGGCATAGTGCGAAGTGCGAAGTGACATAATGCCGCAAAAAGTGCGCACACAAAAGACAAAGGAAGCAACACACGTGACGACATGTGTGGTTTCCTTTGCCTTTTGAGTGTGTGCGCGCTTTTTGCGGCAATTATTTCATCCTCCAAGAACCAACTAGGCCAAGAGCATGCAAGTTTTATTGAAAGTGTGGTCAGGCGCTTTTCGTCTGCTGATGCAGAAGACGACGCGCCGTCTGCTCTGATTGGCTACAGCCCAGCGAGCCAAGCGCAGCTCACGACGTCATCGCCTCTGCCCGCTACGATCGCAATGTTCAGAATGAAAAAGCAACAAGCCCAAATGGAAACCTTATTGGAATGAAGAGGCGTACCGGGTGGTGGTCTGCATAGACCATCAGTCGCAACGTGCAGATATTGTGTATTTTCCATTAGTTTAGCCCCGCGCCAAGTGCAATTAGCAGGCCACTCGCCTATCGGAATTTATTGAGCAGTGCCCCGTTCACGCCACTTAATTTTTGTCGAGATTAAAATGAGCAGAAGAGCATGTTTGTCGCCGTGGGCCTGCGATGGCTATTCCTCATTACCTGGTCATTAAACAATGAAAACATAAAAAGTACCAAGGAAAAGTATACAAGTTATTGCACTGGTTGCATAAATCGTAACATCTCGCACTGTGTATGTCCGTACTCCATAAGCAAAAGCAGTGCTTTCTTTTGAAAGGGAGTAACTATGTCCGTACTCCATAAGCAAAAGCAGTGCTTTCTTTTGAAAGGGAGTGACTGTGGGCTAAATGTGACTCCGGTTTGACGTGTTCTCGCATTCCACAATAGAGCGTGCTTATTCTATTTGCGCAAAATCAGTGCGCGCATGCTCCATAAAGGGACGTGCATGTGTGTTTGTATGTGCGTGCGTGTGCGTCTGTTGTGTGTGTGTGTGCGTGTGATTATGTGTATGTGCGTGAGAGGAGCGCAGACCTGGGAAATAAACGCTTACTCTTGCAACACAAGTAATCGGGACACTTTGACACATGATTACAACGCGAAATGAAACGTGAACCGTGTTAGGGATTTTTATCTTGTCTTTAAAAATGGTTGTATTGACTCATCATTTTTTTTTCTTTCGCCAGAGAATGTTTAGAGAAACAGGCAGGTGTGATTTTTGGGGGGCAGATATCCTTTTTTTTTACTATTTCGCACAGTATTCCCGAAAGGTGGACAGTCATTCATTGTAGTTGCGCACATGAAATCATTTGGGATAAATGGTCTGCTTTTATGGAGATAAACACACACAGCATGCGAAATGCGAAGCTTTTTAGAGAGCAGTAGCATCGCTAACAAAAGAAAATACTGTCAATTATTGCAATTATCGCGATCATGTCATGTACGGTTAATGAACTTGGTTCCTTTGTGAACACTCATAATGCGTAGCAAATAAAATACAGTAACTAAATTAAAATGTACAATCCATTCAAAAAAGCTAATTCCATTACCAAACCGAAAATAAAATAATCACATCTTGTTGTTACCCCTGGGACGTTATCTGCTGTTAATCACCTCTAGTAATGGCGGAATGGTTAGGAGGTGGGACCAATAACGGAAACGCTACTGCATTTCGAAAGCCTATATTTCATCAAAGAAAATAAACTGGGATAGCAAAGCGCAAAAATAATATTCCGTAACTTCTTGTAATTCCACTGCAGCTACGACATCAATTTGTGCCCATGGCCTGTCTTCTTCAGGAAGGCTTAGTAAATGCGAGCAGCACGTGAAGTCTAACAACAAAATGAGATGTATGATGTATGAAAGAGAAACAAAAATATTCATTTACAATATGAAAATTAAGAAAAAGCATTTCCGAGTGATGACGTCATAAGGTGACTCTATCCTTGGAGAAAGAGTAAATAGGAATGTCGGTGTGAAGTCTACTGTGGGAACAAAGTTTATAATTCCTAAAAAAAAGGAAGATCCATTAGCAGACTGAAACAGGCTCCTTGTAATTATGCTACAGCTATGACGTCACATTTTGTTCAAGCCCTGCCTTCTTGTGGAATGCCTTGTAAATGCGCATAGAACGCAATCTATTTCCAAATCTAAAATTAGAAGAAAAAAATGTGACCGCCAGCTTTGTAACACGATCAGTGGGTTAGTGGCAGTGTTAACTCGGCCGCAGAATTGATTTTGCCCGTGCTTCTCTGCTTGCTAATACGGCAGTGGCATCAAAATTAACAATGTTCACGGGACCGGAAAATTACGGATACGCAAGTCGAGGTAATCCAAGTAAAGAAAAAAAAAAGAGGGGAAACTGACCGAAGACACACATCTGCTAACTCAGCAAACCTGCAAGTTCCGCGAATTATACAAACACACACAAAAAAAAAACGTTTTCTCTGTCTGCTTTTGCAGCTCTGCTTCCAGAAGTAATCTTCGTTCCGGGCTATTTTGGCTAGGAAATAAGGTTTCACTTGCTCTGTCTTTGCTATAAAGCAATGCAATTTTTTACTCGGGAACAATTTCCTCGTATGCGGTAGCTTAAACTAACAAGCAAAAGACAGAACACTGAAGATGAAAAAAGAAAACGTTACGCGAACTATGGCCCGACAACACCGTCACGACGTCATAGCGATGACCTTCCTTTGCGAATACCGCAGAATTGCCTTCGTCGGCAGATTCCGGCGAGTACGTAGATGCCGAAAAGAACGTTGATGTCACAATCTTGGCGAAACCTTAGTGGACAAAAAACGTATATATATTGTGTTAAAACTTTACGAATTGTTCGATAGTGAACATGTGAAAGACTCGTGTCGTCTGCTACGAAACGAGCAGACGCGTAACGTAGAACGTAGGGCTACGTAGGGTAGCTTACTTATGTGTAATAAATCAGGGAAGATAAGAGGATAATATAAGGGAAGACCAATGACACTGGCAGTTCAAGAGTATTTGCCAACAATAAACAAGGAAGAGCAGAATTACTTGCAGCATCGTTCTTGCGTCCAACAAGTTAATCATTTAGGCACGCGTCCTAAGTAAACCACTTTCAGCCAAAACGTGGTCGTTATAAGGAAATCACCTTGCAGCCGGCTGGAGTAAATGTCAAGATTGAAGCCGCTCTCTTTTTTTCTTTTTCATCCCGATTTTTTTTTTTCTAGCACATTTTCCCGGTCTTCTCAAAACTTATTTGTGAGTTGCCTTTGTGCGTCAGCTGCTTTGTTTGTTCTGTTGTGATGATATGTGTTATCCAGTTCATTTCCGTTTCCCCTTCCATGATCGCTGAGTCAATGTGAAATGACTCGAGAACTTAGTATACTGCGGACTCAATTACTCTAGGAGACTGTCGTACACTGGCAATCTCGTTCCGCTGAGCTTCTACTTAGTAGATACTTCCTATGTGCAACGATGTTAGGATATTCCACATAGTGGTTACGATATTAGGAGTTATAGCATCGGCAAGAAGATCAACCGAGAGAAGAGCCGACGCTTAAGGACATACGTGTTGCGCATAGGCTACACTTTCGAAGTGCAACATTGTTTTTTCAAATGTTTAAGTTTCTTGGTACAAGCTATGTTGAACGAAATCAAGATTGCATAAGCCTCGCGGGAAAGGGGTGGTTCTGAATAGGCAACGGATTTCACCACGCTCTTGCATAATGATAGTGTTTGCACTGATCCATGGCAACTTGTCTGAAGCCATTTGTGTGTCATATGTCAAATTGCTTAAAAAATCATAAAAGACGTGAAGGTACACACTGAAAAAAAAGTGTCGGTCGTTAGCAACCGTCATTCTAGGTGGCGCTTCACAAAATCGCGAAGCAGCAAAAGCACACACTTACTTTATCAAGGCGCTCAGTATTGGCGCTTCGCCAGCGGCGAGTTTCGTCAACGGGAACCGGAAGTGACGTGTATTCAGCGAAGGCACGCGCGCCAGGCGGCAGCCGTGCTTTTGTCATGCACACACGTACACGGCGATCGAAGCCGGCGCAGGCGCATACGTCGCATTCCAGGGCTATACGCTCGTCGCTCTCAAATAAGGTTTATGCAACGACGCCAACGAGGTTTAGGAATGGCAATAAGGAAAATGGCTCTCACCTCCCCTCCTCGAGAAAGAAATATTCAAAACGAGTGGTTGGCGCAGTATCAGAAATTCCGCCAGTTTTCAGGTGCCATCTTCTGAGAAAAACGCACCACCAATAATAATAATAATAATAATAATAATAATAATAATAATAATAATAATAATAATAATAATAATAATAATAATAATAATAATAACAAAAGAACAGTTCTTTGTGTTGAGTGCGTTTCCTAGCCCAGAGCTCCGCTCAGCAATTCCGAGACGATCTTGCTGCTGCTACGAATTTCCAGACGACCCGGTGAATTCGCCTTACAAACATTCAGACAGAAACCACAGCAACTAGAAAGCGTAACGCGATTCCTGGAGTGGGGGGTTCAAGATACGTTTGCTTAGAAGAATACGAGAAAGCGGTTAAGAAGAACTAAGAGAAAACTGCATCATTTCCTTTATTTGCACTCGTTCAGAGCCCAACTGCGGGCAACTTCACGGGAAATTTCGCTTGCAGACCACGTACGTGCGGCTTCTTCTGCTCGGCGGCCCACTCATGGCAGACGAAATTGGTCGCAAGCTCGTTTTTGCTATATACTCCATCTTAGCAATTGCCGGCAGGGCAGTGAAAGCTATGAGGTCGCGTAAGCAAACCACAAAGAGAACCAGGGGAAAACAGTCTCTCGCGTATAGTATTCCTAAAATCGCCCTCCGCGCGACGCCGACATTATGGAAACTTCGTGGAAAGGTATGCAGTTTCATAAAAAAAATTACTAGGGCGACATCTGGCGCTAGCAACTGCAAAGTGTGGCGGTTCTGCCGGCATGGTATATAGGGGGTGTCCAAAACCCGGCGTCTATGACGTGTTTCCGGCTCTTGCAATTGCTTCCGCCGCACGCAGCCAGCAAAAGCATAGCCTTCAAGCTCTGTATCTGTTATCCAGAGGGCGCCACCACTGCGGCGTCGATTTGTGCGCCGCCTATTGACGGGCATTGCGTGTAGTTATACTGGCGGCGCTCAAGACAACCCTGCACCGTTCGAGCCCGCCGCACTCATTGATGGTTGAGGTTCTTGCGCTCGTTTGAATCTCCCGCCCTTGCGCTCGCTATGGAGATGGACACGCCACGCCGTGATCAAAAGGCTTGGGTATCCCTGCTTCCCGGGCCTGTTCATGACCTTTCTGGACCCTACGTGTTGAACGCGAGAGCTCCATAACCGAGTAACCGCCATATTTATGCAACAAATTGCACGCTCGTAAGCCTTACAACTCCTCAGGAACACAGTTCTGAGTTTGATGGATTAGACTCGTACATTTGCCGGGTATGGGACGCATGTGTTTTGGCTGTATGTTGACCCACGAATGGGAGAAGGAATGGAGGCAGAAGGAGAAGAATGTGTCGCTGTGCACGTTAGTTCGATGTTTTTTTTTTCCTGTACTAGCTTAATCTCTTTCCAGGTGAGTTCGGCGGAGTAAGTGGAACATTATCGCGAATATAATGCACTTGCATAGTACAACCGATGTGGGTGGAAATTAGGAGTATTCACGCCGTTGCCTCCGAGATCACACTCTCTGAGGCCACAGTTTGTGTCCTATAGGGATGCTTGAAAAAAAGATCACCACCCAAGCACTCCGTACTGATGGATAACCCTTTAATTGGTGGCTCAACAATATTGTTGACCTAACAAAAGCACCTGCAAAAACTAGGCAAATCCAAATATTAGTCTGTGCCTTTCAATGTACATTTATTAATGTACCTGCTCAACAGTTCTGTTCACTAAAATGTCGAGCGTGAGCAGCAGCAGATGTATTGCTCAGAAAACCTGAAGGTTTCGTCGTTATATTCCTAACGCATGTGGGGGTCATATTCTTGCCAATGCGAATTTTTTCCCCTTTTTTAAGCAAAATATTATTTCCTAACTCCATAAAGGTACATCTCAAGAACACACATTGACGTTGCCAAAGCAAGTGCCAGATACCAGTTCTGGACCATACATTTACCTGTCACCACCTGGTCAACAATAATTTTGTCCTACCTACTGTATTTCGCTTGGTTTCGCTCTCCATCACAGCTGAATGTGTCTGCGACGCAGAGAACGACGTCACTGACGGTATGCCCACACTGTCCGCTGTTGTCGCTTGCGTTCGATGTCTATAGAGTTTGCTCAGCGGCGTGCTCAGCAGCATTCGCCCGCCACTGCCGCTCGCGATTCTTCGAAGTTATCTTGCTTCAAAATTAAATCTGTCCGTCACAGTAAGACAATGAATGGCTCATATACCCCCTTAAGCAATGGCTCATACGGGGCCCCGTAAACGCGGCCTCCCCATTACGACGACAGAAGAGAAGTGAACGCTGGAATGATGAGCGGCAACGGAGCCAGCTGTGGAAGAAGACGACGACGACGAGCGCGGGAGCAATGGAACGAGCTCGTGCAGAGCACGAGCACATCCAGAGGGCGCCGTAAGCTTATAAAGTAAGCTTTATATGACTAGGCGAAACGAAAATGCATTTTCGTTTCGCCTAGTCATATAAAGCTTCGCCTTAAAACACGAGCAAACTTGAGCACCTTTATCGTCCACCGCCACTCATTTCGCATAAATAGAACTTTTCGGCGTCGTTTGTCTAATTTCTATTCTTTTTCCCGTAGTTTTTTTTTAATCCTTTATTGTCTATGCAACGCGCGAGCGTGGCTTCGCGTTTCTCATTTCCCTTAGTCAGAGAATTACGTTTCGGGCTCTCAAACTGCTTTGTTAGACGACTTAGTCAATGTACGTCACAGCAACCAACTTATTAAAAATTATAATAAAGAGAAAATGTCATTGGGAAAACGCTCAAATTTCCTCGAGCTGAAATTATCAGGAAGTTCGCATAGCTTTCGAGAACTACCGAAGTACCTCTATAGCTTGCGCGAAGTTAAGTTACATTTATTTTCCTCGCAAATTATACTCGTAGCGGCAAACTTCTATTCTACCCGAGTTCGAGTTCACCCCAGGTATTAAAGGACGTGTTCTGTCCTCAAGTTCCTCAAAACAGTAGTAAACGGAGACATTGCAGAGATTGCTGATTTCTTGATGTTGTAATGATTCAAGTATTGAACTATTAATTGATGTAATGAAGGACAAACACTTTGCTGCGCCTGTTGCTGCACCTTATCATGCATCTGCATAAACACTCCGTTTAAAGGGATATTGAAGAGGTACATTAGGTAAAGCTGTATTTGCAAGTTGCGCTCTTGCAATAGTCAAGCGGCCACGCTAACCTTACTGCACTCACAGCAGTAAGATAAGTGACCACATTCACTGCCCTCACTGCAGCTATCGTCAACGTGACGCTTAATGCCATTAAAAATGTGCGTCTAACATCAACTTCTGATAATGTCACGTTGTATATCCGTTTCGCGCATAGCAGGCAAGCCCGTGGAAGCCTCGCAAGTAGTGCGGTCATAAAAAGTATCCCTCCGCGCGCTTCGAAGTGCAGTAGTCCTTTCTCTCTCTCTCTCTCTCTCTTTTACCTGGGAGACTGTCTGTGGAATTGGAATTAGTACTTCGTGCAGTACAATAAAGACTTGTGTGCCTAACGTCACGTCAAATCCCGTATTACTTGTGTATGCTTGCGCTGCCCGTATTACGACGCACTATGTTTTTGTCGCGATCTCAAGTAGTGCGCTGCGGCCACAGGTCGCATAAACGTGTCACTCCGCTAGTTTGGTGGTAAACAGGTCCACAGCTGCGACTAAAGAAGAGAGTTTGGCTAGTTGATGCTGTGATTTATACGGGCGACGCTTCCGTGTAACAACGAAGTCATATCCTGCAACATAAAGGCATAGAACGTAATTTTACGTTTAATTACATGACGCATACCACTCCTCCGTTTGGGACGCACTATTTTTAGGTCGCGCTAGCGAGCAGTGAAAGAAGTCTGGCTATCCTTCGTAGCGTGACCGGCTGTGTATGTATCCGAATATATATTGACGGTGAAGAATTTAAGCATTGCCAAAACTGGTAGTTATAGGAATCTATAGTTCTTTATGGGGTGCACTTGCTCCCAGAAAAACATCACTGAAGACAACAATAGCGCAGAACATGGGCGTTGGTCGTTGAATCTAAACAGCTCCGAGATGAAGTCCGTCTGGTATTTGCACATATCTTAGGTACATTCCAAAGGAACCACTGGCGCCCGCGTACATTTGAAATGGTGGAACTATGTTCCTATCGCGCTGCCTCATTAAGCAAGACTCGCATAGAATCGGCGACAACATTCAGGAAATTGCGGATACATGTAGGCACGTATTGCGCCCTACGGATAAGTGGATAGCAGCGATAATCCCGCGAATATTCCTCGCCGGCGGAAAGAAAAATGTTATGCGTGTGGTAATATAACGGCATTAAGAAGCAGAGAAAACCTAAAGAGAAAATTGTGTTAAGCTGTGTTAGTATATTACCCTTAACTGTACAATACCAAAAAACAACAGGCATACCATGAAAGGAGGCGTGGCAAGCCAGAAAATACGTAAGAGCAAATGACTGGTAACGACAGTGACTTGAAGTTCCATTGCCAGTTCCTCGTGACGTCACAGATTTTTTACGGTCTGTTCTGGTCTAGTAAACTGTCGCTAATGAACGGTTGCGCTGCCGTGTCAAGAAAACGATAGAATCAACGTTGAAACGTTTGATGACTTTTTCTGTGCCGTAACAATTCGAGTATGAGAAAGCCGTTTGAAATCTTTGACTTCACACAGGCATACCGGCGACGTGGTTTCGGCGCAATGAAGTTCAAAAAATGAAAGCTTAGTGTCTATTTTCTCCAGTTATACCTGGCGGCTTTTTTGCGCCAATTGAAATAATATAGAGCTTTTGAACGATACTTTACAGGTTCGAAGAGATTTCAGTAGCTTTTTAGCGTCCCTTCAACAATTTTGTCACCTTGGATGTGAGTAATTTAGAGCAAACTCGACAGCTCGGTGACACAATA
Organism: Dermacentor silvarum; assembly: GCF_013339745.2. Taxonomy (NCBI): domain Eukaryota; kingdom Metazoa; phylum Arthropoda; class Arachnida; order Ixodida; family Ixodidae; genus Dermacentor; species Dermacentor silvarum. Next base: position 96,093,179 of record NC_051162.1, read on the forward strand.
ATTGAAGGATCACTGTCGTGACTTTTTTTTTTCGACTTGTAATTTTCCTGCATTCAATGAACATCGCGGGCCTCAAAGCCCTAGAAAAAATACTGCGAGCCTCTGAGCGTGCTAGATAACTTACTATATTCGTTTTCTGCCAGCCAGTTTCTATTTATTTCCTTTCACAGTCGGTTGCGTGTGTGTCACGACGCACCAAAACTCCCTAAACGCGGCAGCAAGAACAGGTGTCAAGGAGAGCGCAGGCAACTCTGTCTCAGCGCCAAAAGATGACAATCAAGTGTATGGTGCCCTGTATCTGCCTTTTGAACGTCGCTATTGTAAATGACAAATAAAACTTCAGCGTACTAGAAGTTACAGCTCCAGAGATATAGGGAACAAACATTAGGAAGAACTCGGAAGCAATGTTTTTTTTTTTTCGTAATTTGTTTGGGCAGTAACCAGCGTATGGAATGCGGTTCTGTACAAAGGGTTGGGGGCCAGAGACCGCTTTATTTCAACTTTTGACTGGTTGCCCGGATGATCTAGTTTTGTTCTCGCAACTTACCGGTATGTTCTCGTTTCGAGTGCCTAGGTAACGACTCTGGCTTTTGGCTCAAGGTCCCTTGAAGGTCGCCGACAACTGGAGCTAAAAGAATTTCATGCTTAAAACAGGCGTCGAACTTTTGTAAACTGCATCTGTTGGAGTATCTGAAGCGGACAAATACATCTCACATGCCAGAGCGATTTATTAAATAAAAATAAAAACCGCATGGCAATAAACTTGTGACCTTTGCAGTGGATAAACGAATGAAAGTAAACAAAGTTGTACGCATCGCCGTTAATTAGTTATAAAGTATTTAATTACCCGCTTCACTAAATCTTCGCTTCTCATAGCGTCCAACATGTGCATTAGATTTGCATATTTTTTTTATTATTGTTGTCGAGTTACAGCTGCGAACAATTTTCTCATATTCGGCGAAATTTATTTTAAAATTCGGTTGGCACCCTAAATGACAAATATCCTCCATACAATCGTCACCAGAGTTGAGCTTCAATTTTTTAATACAACAAGCCTCATCAAATTTCGTCTGACGGTTGTCGAATTCAACGAAATTTCGTTGCTCACGTGTTTATGCAGATCGCTTGGTAAAGCTGCCTCTCTGTGTGTGAGTAACTAAACAAATGTAAGACTATCGACATTGAACAAGAAAATTACTTTATCGGTAGTATTGCAAAATGACAACCGTCACCAGTTCGTTATACTGAGAAAACCGGTAACATTTGTCAAACCATCATTTACACTTACGTCATTATTACAGTGGATTCAGAGAAAGAAAGGAAACTTTACTGATAAGAAAAACGATCAGTGAAGTATACTCAAAGCAAATAAGCGCTACAGAACAAAAGAGGGCAACATTTATAAAAGAAGAAAGATCGCAAATTGAGGATACATCAGGAACATTAGAGATTCTCATTACTGGGCACACAAAATACATTTTTGTCGCAGGCGCGCATTACCACAGGCAGACAACTTAATTATTTCCATGGCAACCGCCGTACGGTAACTTATAGACAGGAGGAAGCTTCGCTACAAAGTTTCCGGAAATAGCCTTGTCGCACAACGTTTGCCGGAAGTATTCGTGCGAAACGCAGCGGAAACCGGAACTCAGCTGGCAACCACCTAAAAACATAATACCGAGTAAGAAAATAGTCCTCTGCTTTTCTTATTTTTGCAGCTAGAGCACCTCCGCATGCAGACACTTTCTTTCGGATTGCCTCCTACAGTCTCAATAATACCCTGCAGTCGTGTAGAAGCCAGAGCTGACGTCATATGAATTTAGGAAAGAAAACTTTATACACAATGCACACATTGCACGGTATTCATACGCGGCATATAACTAGGCGTCTGCGTCTGTGTCGTCTGTTCACCGTAAGAATGACAGACGGCGCAGCGTATTAAAGACATATGAATATATTATATACACATAGACACTTCCTTTAAGATTGCTCACATAGTCTCACCATTACACCGCAGTCGTGTAGAAGCCAGAGCTGACATCATATGCAATCACCAGAGAAAACTTTCTACGTAATGCACAGTATTCATACGCGGCGTATAACTAGGCGTCTGCGACTGAATCGTCTGTTCACCCAAAGAAAAACAGATGGTGGTGCTATAATTTGGCCAGATGAGGTGCAAGCTGGAATAAGCGAGAGAATCCTTAATGCGTCGGAGCAGCAATAATTAGGCCGTGGAAGTTCTGATGCTACTTGTCACTGATTTCCGGGTCATTTTAAATACATGTTCTGGGAGCACATAAGGCAAATCGAAATATTGTACACAGCCTGGTACAACGCCGGCTGTGTACACCGACGATTGTGCATAACCCGGTGCAATTAAGAAAATAACTGAAAAAGCGAAGAAATGAAACAGAAAATTTTTCGTCTTTACTATAATTTCTTCGAATAGAAACTACAATTTTGATTTAAAAACATTTTTTTTAATTTCTCTTGAACCTTTCATTTTCATGGTTTTAAGTGAATTGGTCCCTGTCAGGAATACTGTGTGCGAAATATATTTTTTTTTCATTTCTTTAATATACTCGCTTAATATTTGCGTGCAGCTCCATCACCTATGTAAGTGTAGGAAGACAGATCTGAAATACGCGAGCAAATTAGTGTTAATTTCTGAGAAACGCTAAGAGCTGCTCACCGGTCCATTTATGCCATTAAGAGCATGACTATGTGTATATGTGTATGTGTAACTCCCGTAATAATTGCTTCATTCATTACACCTGTTATAATCTATGTGCTTGTTAAATCATTGTACGCGCAACTACACCCTTTTGTAATTACTCCCAATTTATATTTGTGACATGTTCAACCTTTTGTACACCTGTGTAATATACTTATTACATGTATGCCCTTCCTGCTAAAATCCCCGTTGGGATTGGCAGTATGTCTGAAATAAAAATATATACTGGCAGACTTGATGCATGGGATGTGTCGCGTAGTGTCGCATGCTGCTTTTCATATGTTCTCTATGTAAGGGCGTTAACGGTACTTGTATTGCCTGTCGTAACTGCATCGCAGAATTCAACTCTCTCGTACAATCTGAAAGATGTGGTCAATGGGGGAGTGAAAATTGCTTCCATAAGGGCGTGAATTGTGCAACAATTATTTCCCGCAAAGAGCAGAAAAAGCCATCGACGTAAAACGTTAGTGAAACAACATAAACAGAAAAGGTATGCCACTGAAAGTTGTCACGCCCTTTCTGTGTTCTTTAACGTAATTTTATTTAGCAGTGTGTGCATAGAGGGAACGTGCGGCTAAGAATACAACGCGAATCTTTCATAACGCTGCACGACTGTTATAGAAACAGCGGGCAGTGAGTGCTTGCTGCATTGTCCACCGTTGCTACGCATACCGTGTGAGCGAAGAACGAGTGGCCGTACAAAAACTATGTCGCCTTGCAGACGACGCAAAATGTCGTCTGCAACACCGTTACCCGAATCGGCAACGGCTGCAAGCACTTCTGCATCGTGTCGTCTGCAACACACGTTAGGCCTGACGAAACGAAAACTATAACACAGAACGAAGTGCCAGCCCGCGTTCCCGACATTCCGGAGACGCCTGGGAAACGGCGCATGCGCAGCTATGCGGCGGGCACGTAGTTGTGCGTGGAAGGAACTTTGTGGGAGAGCAATGGGTGGAGGCGCTATTTTTGTTCCGCGGACAACTGTGGCATTCTTTTTTTTTTCTAGGCAGCGAATTTAGGTGACGTAGGGGGCTCGCGTTCTTTCTAGTATACCTGGTGGGTAATGACGATCCTGGGTTCAGTGGAAAGATTCCAGCGTACGCTACAAAAGCTGAAGGGCTTGCTCGGGCAAACGTTGTTCCACTCTTTGTGCTCTACGAGCTGACGGAGTGAAAGACGCGTTTTTCGCGCAAATACTTTTGTCTGCCGTTTAGATGCGTTGCCGAAGGATCAGCTGTTGCACCTGAACGCGTGCCACAGCTAGCCCGCAATCCGTCGTGACGTCGATTAGCCGCTGTACTTGCGCCGAGCAACTCAAAAAAAAGTAAAAGACTTACGTTTTTTCAAGTCATGAGGTCACGCGCGAAAGCACAGGGCCTATATAATTCTTCTGAAAGAATGATGCAAACGACGCTTAAGGTGTCCACTGTCTTTAATGCGAAGAGAATTCTTGGCAAGCTCAATCGCCCGACTGCCATAGAATCTAATGGGGACGCTCCCGAATAAGCAGCGGTGATTTCGACGTCACTTCTTACGTCACTCCAGGCTTGGCAATGGAAATTTTGGGCCAGGAAGCATGACGTCATGGATCGGAGTGAACAGGCCTTGTGCTATCTAGGTGTTGTTGCTTGGACCCTATGTTTCGTCTCTGCTATCTGGCGACTATATGGCGACGATCTGTCAGTTTTCGTGGGCCGATATGCAAGCTAATGCAAACCAAGAATGTGGGCTGATCCCTAACGGCATTGAGTATAAAGCGTTTGACTTTAACGTATAAAGAAACTAGCCCAACCTTAGCCCTTCTTGATACCGTAATATTACCGCAGCTGCACCCTCGTGACGTCAGGCAGCGTCTGCTCAGCTCAAGTTAATCGCTCATCTCAAATGAACTTAAGGCTACATTTCATTCGAAACTTAGCGTAGGTAATGGTTTTACGTATATGCCCTACACAGAGAGAGCTCAGACAAGCGAAATCGCGGTGTAATTATTGGCGTCAGACGAACGTCACAGGTTCTGGTCTTCGTGCTCCACTGACAACGGGGAACATTGGAAAACAGCAGATAGCGTTAGCGCTATACTATGCCCCCAGTAAATGTGTTAAGCCTAACCACGAAAGAGAACACGGTTTTTGAGAGCTGACCGGTGAAATAAAATTAAAATTTCGCCAGCGACACTTAAGACTGCTCATGTGCGGGAATGCGAAGACATTATAGTCCCTTTGATGAAATGTTTTTTTTTTTTTTTTGCACGTGCCTTGTCCGCGCAAGAAATAAAAAAAAACAAGGACCTTGGCGCAATCAAACTCATATGGATACCAGGTCACACTGGCATCGGGAGAAATGAACTCGCCCACATGGTGGCCGCTTTGCACGCAGCATACCAGTGCCACCTATACAGTGAGGCGAGCATCGAACCCGAACCAGTAGACTAGAGCTGATCTGCAATCCTCGATTATTGCAGGAGGGCTCGAGACAAGTACGCCCCACCCCATCGGAAACTAAGCAAAGCGGAACAGGTCACTCGGAGGAGGTTGCAAACTAAAACTTACCACGCTGGACCACATCACGTGGGAATGCGCCGAGGCGCCTCAAGGGAACATTAATGAAACTATAATGCTAAAGGGATATGAGGCCTTTCTCTCGAGCTCGGAGGAGGCAGCCCAGAGCACTGCCATACTCCAGGCGAGCTGAAGAGCTCACGCCAGCGGAGCCCTAGAAAAAGGGCCCCGACCAGCCTGAAGACCACTATATTGTACCATAAAATGTTTTCTTAACAGCGAAGCTGTTTAAGCCACCCGTAATTTGTGGTTCGTATCAAGAAACTGCCGCGCCATAGCCATGGCAACCAGGAGGGTGACGACACCCAGAAGGGCGGCACGGCGCATGCGCACGTGGTCTCCTCCTCACCAGCTCCCTCCCTTCCCGATCCCCGCCTCTCTTCTCTCGGCGGCGCGCTGAGCCAGGAGAAAAAAAAAGGCGATAGCTTGCACTAGGCCGCGCAAAGCTCAAGAGACAGCTAAGCTGGCCGATTGATATCGAGCGGCTAGCCTCCAACACGTTCGGCGTCGGCAAGCAACAGCGTTCTTGGCACTGTGCCAACCTTGGTTAGGCTGCCTGCGTTTGTGGCATGACAGGAACGCTTTCGATCGCTCATAGGCGCCGACGCGTTCACCACTAGTCGCGTCGGGAAAGGGAAGGCACCTCCGAAAATTATCGCTTGGAATACCTTCCTACATGCGTAGTTAAGTTTAGCCAAGTTAAGACCTAGCAGCAACCAAGTTAATACCTATAGCAGTAGCAGCCAGATCGACAGTTTCGCTGTGCCTAAGCTTTGCACGACCGATTGCGAACTTGCCCGTTTTTTTTTTTTATCTGCGCAAGCTCTCGCCTGCGTTCTAACTGCACATCGGTAAGGTCAAATCACAACGCGCCAAGCGTCTCAACGCGCTCTTCATAACGCGAAGGACCACTCGGTGGCGTTCAATTGAACAATAATGTACTTCACTTCATAGACTCATTTTATACACTCATGCTGTCACGTGCCCAATGATGTACGCACTAGGCCACACATTTAGTCAACCGCAACCGTGGAGCCGCAAGTGACATCGAGGAAGCGTGCTAGTCCAGCATCGCGGTGGCCCGGGTTCGATTCCCACCCAGGCCGAAATTTACCAAATTTCCTTGTCAACGTCATTGATTTGCTTTGTTTACAGGAACCTCGCTGAGAAATTTGGCGTCAGTCCGAGAATTTTCGGCATGTTTTTACTCCTTCCGCCGTCGGCCATTTTTGGTACCATCGCTCGGTGGCGACACCGACGACCCCTGTTTTTCGCGTAATGAGGCATATAATGCTTTCGAATTAATAAAAAAAGGACCAAGTGACGCGCACAGCTACGACAACGGTATCGATAAACATTAGCGGTGCTGTTTGTTCCCTCTGAACTCCATTTTTCCACACTTACAAGCGTGTTTTCGAATAATTGTCTTCTTTTCGGATTTGTCCAACTACAAAAAACAAACCAAGAGTGAATGTATTGTTAAGGTGAAGCAGCTATTAAAAACCCTTTAAAGGACGAAAGGAGATACTAAAGTAGTTTAGACCGTAATTATAGGGTTTAAAGTCCCAGAACTATGCAGTGTGTTTATAAGTTACACTGTACAGCGGACGGCTTCGGGTTAATTTTGTCCACGTGGGATTCTTTAACGTGCCCCCCCCCCCCCCCCTCCCTCCAAAGAACGATATACACGGGCGCGTTTTCAGCATTCCGCCCCCATCGGATTGCGGCAGGTGCGGCGGCGGAGTGACGAACCCGCGACCTCGGGCTCAGCACCGCAGTCACTGCAGAGCTGCAGCGGTGGTTTTATTAAGCGACTCCCATTTAATATGTTTCTAGTCGAGCACATTAACTTTCACCACACTGCATATAAAAATTGCGCAGAAACCATCGATGGTGATTGGCAATGGCAGCGAACCCAACGAACGAACGAATTAAACGAACGAACGAGAAAGGAAGCGTATTCCTTGCCAAATCCGGCCATCGATGATCGACCGGCCACCTACCAACCACGAAAACGGCCGAAAGAGCCAAAGAAACTGATTAACTTTGAAAACAAAGTGAGAGGTGGTGACGCTCTAAACACGACTGCGTGTAATAAACTTGACGCTAACGACGCGGTAACAAACTCTTCGGTGTCAAAAGGCCTGCTTGTTTTTCCCGGCGAAATCCTGTTTCTTTATTACTCTTTGCAGGACCAAAAGCAAGACCCTGAACTCCACTTAGGACAAAACTATGTTCCAGCGTTGCTTAAACGGTAAAGAGAAACACCTAACAATTTTCGCTTTGCTTGCGTGAGAATTGAAGTGTTAGTGGTTTCCTTGCAGTAATTACAGCTCGGGGTGGGTTTGCACTATAATTTTGCACCACGCATGATAACCTGCGCAACCTGTAAATACGGTAACCCGAGTTTTTATCTTTCATAGGTTTTTGTAAAAAACAGCATTTCACGCTTACCGTTGTTCCACTTCTGCTCAATTACATGGAGATCGCATTTTGTGGTTCCAATCTTTGAAAATGGCACGTGACAATTGTTCCGCTTGCCCGGTTTGTTAACCTTGTAAGGCCCAAACACTGTTGCAAATGAAGGGAAATTGGAACATACAATTTACTGACATTTATTTCTGGCACTTGAAAGTACGTTTGTAGCAAAAAAAAAAACCAATTGATATTTGAGTTAAAACTAAATTAGTATAGTAAAGAATTGGTTAGTAATTATTTTTTTTATTGTCCACAGCTGGAACTTAATTAACTCCAGTATATAAAAAAAAACGCGCTTAAATCACACTTTTGAAGCATTAAACTCAGCGTAGCATACATGATACGGATGGCAGAAGAAAACAAAAAGACCGGTTTCGTCCATGCATCTGGTATAATCTCAGATACGCATGCGCTATGAACCTGGTGACGTTAGGTCGGTCTATTGCCCTGATGCCGTCTCTCGCGCATGCGCAGCGTTGGGAGACTGCTCGAGCGGCCGCGACGTGATGATCCGCATTGAGGGCGACCGTATCGTCGAGGCGCGAAGCGATCGGCTTCGCAAGGTGAGCCGCTTCTTCAGACAAGAGCTCACCGAGAACGCCAAGGTGGACGGCAAGTACCTGGTAAGCGGTCCATCGCGTACCAGTGATTAAAAGTATCATCAGGCACTGCTATGCCGAACAATGCGAGATTCAAAGGTATACCCTAAAGTTTCGAGAGTAGGAACGCTTTGCGTCGGGACCAATTCTGATTTCCCCATTCAAATACACGTAGTCAAGTCAAGTAAAGACAAGTCAAGTCAAGTCATTTTCCAATTGCAGGCGTTGGGGGTCCCCAAGGTGAAAAGCGGTCACACGCAGAAGTGCGCGTCGCCAAGTTCCAACTGTACATGTTTTTGACCCCACAGGCGAAAAGCGGTCACACGGAGAAGTGCACATAGTCAAATCAAGTCAAGTCATTTTCCAACTGCAGACGTTGGGGGGCCCCAAGGCGAAAAGCGGTCACACAGCAGAAATGTGAAACACTGAAATTATTCAGATTAGATAACAGCTGTACTAATTTGAATGAAATTTTATTGAATGTAAGAGAGAATGCCAAATTAACCGACTGTATGGGAAACGAAATTTCGATTTAGGACCTCAACGTATTTAGAAAAATTGCCGAAATAGACAATTTTACTTTTAAGAATGGGTTCCTGTTCACAGAGCTTTTTGATCGTAAGTGCAGTTAGCCATTGGCGGCGCGCCTTTGCTAATAATAGTTCCAGTAAAATGACATATATGAATCCACAGCTTAGGTAAGATATTTACAATGTATACGAGGCTATTGCAAATTTCCTACTCACAGATCAGTGGCATATTCAAGAGTGGTGTAACATACATTATACATCAACTCTATCTGCCCTAGAAGTCTCATTAAGTGCAGTTGATATAATCGTCATAACTTTTCTTCCTGAATTATAAAGTTGTACACTTGATATTTCAGATTTCTGAAATCATGAGATTTTTTATTTAAATATTTGTGACCTCAATTTAAAATCTACTTCGACAGTCGGCACATTTTGTCTTCTTTTAAGGACTGCAAACCTCATCGAATTCGGTTGAGTGCTTGCCGAGCAAAGGGATTTTTTTTTTACCCGTGTGTTTAGATCGGAACTTCTGCTGTAACGTTTCCTCTTAACGTTAATTGAGAACCATATCTCTGCGAGACAAATAGGTAAACGCGCGCGTGCCTAGAAAGACTAACTGGTGACTTTAGCAATATCTGGTGTCATACAACAAGAGGCAAGCTCATTATCCTTCACTATAAGACGAACGGTGTCACTCAAGCAGCGATTACCACACTTTTAGGCAAGGCTACAAACACACAAAGGCAACGAACAATGAACCTATTGAGAGCATAGGAGAAATTGAACCGATCGGTTCGTCTCCACATCGGAACCCACTGGCACCCACCAAACTTACAGATGAGTTCACCTCCCTCGTGCGACAGGCTTTCTATTGGTTCATCATTTCCCTGTTTTATATTGTTTCTACGTTTCAATTATCTTTTACCTATCTATGTTTTTTTTTCACATATTTAGCGTAAACGACCTTTCAGGGCGTTGCATAGGAGGAAATACGAAATCGTAATAACGAATCTAATTATAGTAGACTACAACATATTGTGAAAGGAAGAATTGTCATCCACCCCAATGTGACAAATGAATCTTCCGCCACCTTGCGTGATTCCGCAGGACTGATTTTGAGATATTCAGTGTCCCTGCTGTTCTAGTAGCCGATTAATTCGCCTCCCGCGCTGCGATCTGGTTAGCCTCCTGGCGTAGAGTTTCTCACTATAACACCTAGAGGGTAAACTGGCGCCACCGTCTATGCGAGTTTCTTAAAGGGCTGCCGTGCCCTCATGGGAATGACGGGATATGTGTCTGCGAGGCTTGTGTTGGCTGGTGTTGAACGAGGCTTCGTCTAAAACGTGGATATGGCTACACAAATAATGCGTTCTTAAAGTAAAATCTACATAAAAGGCTTTCTGTCACCCATATTACATCTCTCAATAAAGTTTACTCACCTACAATGCAGAATCAAGCGAAGAAAAGCAAGAACAGACGACAAGTTGTTCCAAAGCGAACGAGAATCTTGTCGTCTGCCCTCCAACTTTAGCGACCAGCTGATACGTTTTACGTTTCATATAATTGTGCATCCAATAGTGAGTCCTCAAAATTAAACAAAGACATGCTTTAGCGTAATAATAAAGCTAAAGCAGTTTTCTAAGTGCTGTTTTAGCAGGAAATGAATCATTGTGACAGACGGAACGGTGCTAGCCAGGCGCGTCTTCAAGGCGTTCTGGCTCTCCAAGAACGATGCCAATCCGAAGTCACAATATACCGGCATTCCCATGGATACCACAGCGCAGCAGCGCCAGTTTTTCCTCTAGGTAATATAGTGAGAAACTCAATGCCTCCTGGTTGGCACATATGGTAGAGTGACTGCCCCGGAAAGGCGGTGGTCCCGGGCTCGAATACCGAAACAGGAGGAAATTTTTCCTCAACTGCGAAGCTTTCTTGCTCAGAAACCGCATGTGTTTCCTTTGTGACTTCGGGCTACATTCGGGTCGATGACAATTTTCGTTTTAATGAACCTGCCTCCACCTTACTGGTTTCGCAGAACAGATTTGTCATACACCATATTGAAATAATACGTATTACATAATAATACATACACATGATGTTACACGCATCTAATAATGCGACAGTGGAGATGCCTTTCTATATTTTTATTATTTTGTTTGTATTATATTTTTGCACTGCTCACCTCTTTCATGTACGATTCACTAGTCATTGCAGGCTATTGGTCCAGATAGTTTGTATGTATTCCTTGCCATTTAGCAATCAAAATCGATTGATCGAAATAATTTAATTCAACGAACAATCAATTTCCGCCTATACTTTTCCTAGCTTGTTGGCATCATGTGGTAGCTACTAACAAGAAAATATATCCCCTCGGTAACCGTTATTCTTCACGCACTTAGACCTCGCGTTCTTCAGTAACTTCTCGCCTTGATGATTAAACTAAATTATATTGAAATGCAAAGCTTCACCTTTGTAACTATCTGTTTTTTTTTTTTCTTTCCTGGCGCTGTCACCCAGATCTCTATCAGCGGCATAAGCAAGGATGTCCTGGAAACCCTCCTGACCTACGCCGAGACCGGCACCCTGAACCTGTACGAACACGAAGTGGCCGATGTCTACTACGCGGCACACAAACTGCAGATGCCCTTCGTGGTCCACAAGTGCCTGCAGGTATTCACTCTTTAACCTCGTCCCACGCTGGCTCCGTTAAGTAAGTGTAAGTAAGTGTAATTAACTAAGTAAATAAATAAGTAATGAATGGCCCTTGAGCGCCGGAGCTGCCTTTGGCCGAGAGAGAGAGAGAGAGAAAGGCAAAGATGTTAACCAGAATAACTGTCCGGTTGGCTATTCTGCACCGGAAGATTAGGAAAGGGTATATAGATGAGATGCAGAGAAACGAATAGAAGATATGAAGGAAATGTCTCCGTGCAAACACGAGATGCATCTGGAAACCACTATAGTTTATTTTTTCATGCAGTCACGATACTCTTAAAAAACGTGAATGCTTTTACAGCAACTCCGATTGACGTTTTGGGCTCGTTGGTAAGGATACGTGGTAGAAAAACTGACGTTGGTTGTGGCCAGGGTCCAATAATTCATTTTTAGAGCGAAGATGTATATGGCTGCCCCGGTAAATTTTCTGCGTCCGTGCGTGTACACCGTCGCGTCGACAGAGAAAAAAATTCGTCTAGAGAGCTCGCGTAATTTTGAGTTTCCGCGTAGCAGAACAATATTTTCTCGTATGTTCAAATTACAGTCCGATGCTAGCATGTCTGCAGGTTTTGTGTAAGTCGTACATTACAAACTTACTGACGCACTTTACATTGAGAAATTGAATTAGTTCAATAATGTACTTGCGCCAGGCGGAGGGTCTACTAGAATGAGGATATATGCTGCACTCCCGGGCACACCTTCGTGCACGCGTGACGAACGTGTCGGGTTGTACGCCACGTTCGTCACGCGTGCACGAAGGTGTGCCCGGGAGTGCAGCAAACCGAGACAATTGACCATGTTTTTCTACATTGCTGGGAGGGAGTGTTCATGTGGGGTGTTTTACAAAGGACAGTTAAAAAAGAATTCCCTCTAGATCCCTACGGTATCAGATATCTAGCGATTGAAAACGACGATGGGCTTCCTTTTGATCTGGTAATGCTCGTTGGCCTTCACAGTATCTGGCGCGCTAGAATGGCGGGCTATTACTGCGACCCAGACGCACCGCCTGCGCTATAGTACTTCCGAGAGAGTATAAATGCCTTTCTGGAGGTGCAGAAAGCGCATGAATGCGCCCCGGAGTGGTTGTCGAGGTTAGAACCTTTGGCAACATTAAGATAATTTTGATGTGATTGCAATCATGCTGGTTGGTAAATGTTACATATGATTTTCACGTGCTACTTCGTTGAACTGGGCTGTTGATAAATGAGTGAATTTTGAACATGAGACAATAAAGAAAAAAAAAACGCGCGACGAACGTGTGCACACGATATATCTGTCCTTGATGAGCGGGCGCTCTGTCCGGTGCATCGGTCGCGCAGGGTCTGCTGCGATCGCTATCGACATCAGGGCAAGACTGTTAATTTACAGTGGCGTTCACCTCGTGAACGCGCAAGCGTATAGACGCCGGGAATGCGCACCGCGGCGTCGAAGCACCCACGGAAATGGCACGAACGAGGTCGTGGACGCGACATTGATCCCGACGATGCGATGTCTTGCGGTGGTGGCGTTTGTGTAACGTCGGCAACAGCTTCGATGTACATCCACTTGCGCAGGGTGTGGAGGCTGGAATTTTTTCTGTAAATGTATGGTTGTCAAGCTTGTCGAGTGGGATGTTCCTTTGAACTAGCTGCTGAACGAACTGTATGTCACTCCTAATATAGTTGCAGATCATCATCGTCATCATCATCATCATCATCATCATCATCATCACATCATCATCATCAGCCTATATTTTATGTCCACTGCAGGACGAAGGCCTCTCCCTGCGATCTCCAATTACCCTTGCTTTGCGCTAGCGTATTCCAACCTGCACCTGCAAATTTCCTAACTTCTCTCTCTCTCTCTCTCTCTCTCTCTATATATATATATATATATATATATATCATCCCATCTGGTTTTCTGCCGACCTCGACTGCGCTTCCTTTCGCTTGGTATCCATTCTGTAACCCTAATGGTCCACCGGTTATCCATCCTACGCATTACATGGCCTGCCCAGCTCCATTTCTTCCGCTTAATGTCAACTAGAATATCGGCTATCCCCGTTTGTTCTCTCCATACCGCTCTCTTGCTGTCTCTTAGCGTTAGTCCTAAGATTTTTCGTTCCATCGCTCTTTGTGCGGTCCTTATCTTGTTCTCGAGATTCTTTGTTAACCTCCAAGTTTCCGCCCCATATGTTAGCACCGGTAGAATGCAATGACTGTAAACTTTTCTTTTCAACGACAGTGGTAAGCTCCCAGTCAGGATTTGGCAATGCCTGCCGTATGCACTCCAACCCAATTTTATTCTTCTGTAAATTTCTTTCGCGTGATCAGGGTCCCCTGTGAGTAATTGACCTAGATAAACGTACTCCTTTACAGACTCCAGAGGCTAACTGGCGATCCTGAATTCTTGTTCCCTTGCCAGGCTATTGAACATTATTTTTGTCTTCTGCATATTCATCTTCAACCCAATTCTTACACTTTCTCGATTAAGGTCCTCCATCATTTGTTGTAATTCGTCTCCATTGTTGCTGAATAGGACAACGTCATCTGCAAACCGAAGGTTGCTGAGATATTCGCCGTTGATCCTCACTCCTAAGCCTTCCCAGACTAAGAGCTTAAATACTTCTTCTAAGCATGCAGTGAATAGCATTGGAGATATTGTGTCTCCTTGCCTCACAATAGTTTCAGATAAATTGCGCCAAATAAGTGGTACATCTTAATCTCGTTCTCTAGCGTACTCGTTGTCGAGATGTTTCACTGACTGTTCGCTTATGTCAACTTGCATGAATGGCCACTAATGATGATGATGGTTATTTATTGGCATCCCCTTTGAAACGGGGTGGGGACAAATCGTCACCTAGCATGTTTGAGTTACTCAGGTACGCTACCAATGCTTTTCCTTCTAGTATTCTCGTATGCATCTCTTTAATCTTCTCTATTTACCTTGCACCACTGCCTATGCAGCTGTGTAATGGATCCGGTCGTATGAGTCTCTTCCCTGCTTTTTTCCCACCAATACTCTAAACGTCTCTTGCTTATCCCGACTGCTTACTGGCTGATACTTCGGTCTGCTTTAAATCCAAGCGCTTCCGGGACTTGTACATTACGTACTGGTCTCGCTGCTTGAATCCCTTCGCATTCCATGGATGCGAAAAGATTCACCCAGCACACCCATGTATTCGCATTCCATGGATGTGAAGGGATTCATCCAGCACATCCATGTATTCGCATTCCATGGATGCGAAGGGATTCATCCAGCACATCCATGTATTCGCATTCCATGGATGCGAAGGGATTCATCCAGCACATCCATGTATTCGCATTCCATGGATGCGAAGGGATTCATCCAGCACATCCATGTATTCGCATTCCATGGATGTGAAGGGATTCATCCAGCACATCCATGTATTCGCATTCCATGGATGCGAAGGGATTCATCCAGCACATCCATGTATTCGCATTCCATGGATGCGAAGGGATTCATCCAGCACATCCATGTATTCGCATTCCATGGATGCGAAGGGATTCATCCAGCACACCCATGTATTCGCATTCCATGGATGTGAAGGGATTCATCCAGCACACCCATGTATTCGCATTCCATGGATGTGAAGGGATTCATCCAGCACATCCATGTATTCGCATTCCATGGATGCGAAGGGATTCATCCAGCACATCCATGTATTCGCATTCCATGGATGTGAAGGGATTCATCCAGCACACCCATGTATTCGCATTCCATGGATGTGAAGGGATTCATCCAGCACATCCATGTATTCGCATTCCATGGATGCGAAGGGATTCATCCAGCACATCCATGTATTCGCATTCCATGGATGCGAAGGGATTCATCCAGCACATCCATGTATTCGCATTCCATGGATGCGAAGGGATTCATCCAGCACATCCATGTATTCGCATTCCATGGATGCGAAGGGATAAAGTGGACGAGGGCAGAGCCTCCGCCGCCGTAGTACCATAAGGGGTATGCTATGACGTCATCGAGGACGCCACGTTGTAAAGGTCTCGCATGCAAGGGCTCGTTGGCAATGCCTGTACGATGAATGGGTGACGCGAACACTAACGCGAAAAGAAAAAAATAACAAGAGACGAACAACAGACCTTGTGCAAGGTCCATAATCGTCTCTTGCTCTTTCGTATTGGTTGACACCTGTGTGTACCACTATGTAGCGCAGTCATGCACCATACAGTCGTGCAATACAAACAAGCACCCGGCGAAGCACTTCTGAACGCTATTCGCCAATTGCCTGCTGCTAAGTTCACGTGCTACGTGATGCTTCAGTCTCAAACGAAGAACGTTTTACACCCGCCGCATTGGTCAGGAGTAGTGCTGGCTAACACTCCCAGGACTAGCCTTAGTACGCGTAAATACAGCCAACCACCGCCGTAGCTAGCTCAATTGGAGTTATGCTCTGACGTCATCGAGGTCGCCATATTATGCACAGTCTGCGACATAATAACGCGATTTGCTTATCTAGTATCAACAGTGGAAGCTGCGAATAGGACAACAGTGTCATCTATTCGACGTATCGCAAACATGATATGGATGATGTGGGTTTGGCTTCCACCGGCAGCAAGCTGCATTTTCTTCTTTTCTTCTTTTGTATATCACTTTCATTATACATTACAATTAAAAACACAGTTATTTGTCCTCCTGCGCCATCTCTTGACTCCATCGCCTGTTTGCTTCATATGATTGTAACGTGATACGAAACATTCGCAAAATATTGATTTCGCAGCACACGCCGACTGATTTCCCCAAACCGGGAAAATTTCCGCACAACATACTATTTCACTCTTCATAGGAATTCGCTCAACCACGATTTCATTATAAGGCACGTCTTAGTGGGGAACCCCGCATTAATTTTGACCAAGCGGTGTTCTTTAACGTGCACCTAAACTTAAGTACACTAGCCTTTTTTTTTGCATTCTGCCCCCTCAATTCTGCCTTATCAATACCTATGATATCCACTCATTACATTATGGCCTGTATTGTGGTACATAAGGCAATAAAGTGAAACGAAATGAGTCCGCAATGTTTGAGGATAGCAATAACTTTCACTGTCATAGTATACCATGCGCTTCCTGCGTTATTTATTGTGCTGAGACACAGTGAACGACCATCAGGTGCGTTACAGAGAATCAGTGAATGTTCTGATTTCGTTTCTTTCTTCAGGTGCGACCTCTTGCGAGTGCCGAAGCCCTTGCAGCCAGTCATCACAAAGCGGTTCCCAAATCGCCGCAGGCTGCGTCTGCCGCCGCAGAAGTCAAAGACGGAGTTGAAGCTGAAGCCAAGGTCGATCAGGTGCGCAAATATCTTCATTCGCTCAGAGTCACAGACACCTCAGAAACAACAAGATCGCAGTGGTGCCGAAGTTCGGCTTCGGCCTGAGACGGCTCGATAACGACACAATCCGACACCGACCAGGACCTGTAGTATCGAATTGTTTGCATTGCGAGAAAAATACATGGTAGTTATCGGAACACTGAGTAAGCGCACGACGGGTCAAAATGGAATGATTCCTACTTATATTTATTATTTCGATAACTACATTTCGTCCGAGGTCGTTGCAGTAGGGTCAGCGCTTACACCATGTAAGATTACGTTTGTACCAGGAGAGATAGTGCCTTGCATCGACATGTCACGGATATCACAGGGTTTTGGTTTCGTCACGAAGTGATAAGTTCTCACTGCGTCACACGGTAATAGACCCGATAATTTGACTGCAAACCTCCTATCTTCCTAACGATTCAGGTCAAGTCCACAATGTGCGCGCTTTTATAGTACGTACGTTAATCAAGAAAGCTTGCAACAGAGTTCCATGTCTGTCTGGTTCAGCCGCACGCAGGCGGTGAAGGTGCTGCTGCTGTCGCTGACGGACAGCCCAAATCGGCGGCGAAGTCACCGTTAGCCCCGTCACCAGCCGCTCAAGCTGAAGCCGTAGCCAAGGGTGCTCAGGTGAGAGCTGCTAGATAGATATTGTTCGCCGACTTGGAATTCATTATCCATCATCTCCCTTTAAGGCACAGCCCATCCCAGGCACTGAAGCTCAAGCCGAAGGTCAACCGAAGTCGGAACTTAAATCCCCGCCATTGCAGCCGCTACCGCAAGAGGCAGCGACAACTGGCGTTGGCGAAGCCAAGCCTGAAGCCGAAGTCAAAGCTGGAGCCGAAGTCAAGCCGGACATAGTTCAAGCGT
This sequence comes from Dermacentor silvarum, assembly GCF_013339745.2. Lineage (NCBI taxonomy): Eukaryota > Metazoa > Arthropoda > Arachnida > Ixodida > Ixodidae > Dermacentor > Dermacentor silvarum. The sequence goes on from NC_051162.1 coordinate 96,110,997, forward strand.
CATCGACGCAATCCGAAACCGAGATTCCCAGGATACTCAGGGTCATACCGCAGACAATACGACCCGAAATTTCAGCCAGCACCCAAGACACCACCTACAATGCTCCAGAAGGCAAAGCCAAGCCCGGTACTTCTAAAGACGCCGAACAGACGACTGCGCCTGGCGATAGTGCGCGAAGTCCTACGGGCCAGAAGCCTTCGGCAGCCGAAGGTGGAAGCCAAGCCAAGCCCAGCACTCCGAAAGACATCGAGCCTAAAGCTATGCCTGGTGGTACGTCGGTCCAGACAACGCCAGCAGACGGCGGGCCGCAAGCCATACCGGGTTCCTCAAAAGACGTCTCTGGTTCTAGGGTAGCCACACCCATGGCGGCCACGGGACCTCGAGGAACACCCGTACAAGGCGCTAGAACGCCACTCCAAAAACCGGCCGTGGAGGAGGTCATAGGTCCAGCAGCGTCGCAGGCGCAAGTTCTGTCGGCAGCACCTCTGCCAGATGCGTGGACCAAAGAACAGTCAACGGTTGAGCAGCCTAGGTCTTTGACTCCGCCATCGGCAACAGCTCGTACTTTTCTGGACGTAGTCCTTGAGCACTTCAAACAGCTCACTCCAGAGACGATACGGGTGCTGGTCCCAACCGAAGTCATCGACCTTCTCCGGAAAGACGACTTGGAAATTTGTTGGTACGCGGAAAATTGGGCCTCAAGGCCGACGCATAATTTAGACACTGTATTTGCTTTCGCTAACAAAGCATGCTGGAACGGATGCAATGCAGGTTTACTATTACGAGTTTCGCTAACACGACACGACCACTAGTCCTAGTACTACTAATCCTGTTAAACTAGGAATACTACGAACTGCTGCTGCACTCATGTATGCTATACTGTGCTATACTATATGTAATAATTAGTCTTCCATGTCAAATAACAGCGCTCGTGAAAATAGTTCCGAAGCCTCGTGGCCGTCGGTATAAGTTGACGAACAGAAAACACAAGCATCCTATTTACTAAAGCGCGTATATTAAAATGAGACACAAAGTATCCAAATTTAGCTTTGCTTTTCGCTTTTCTATTCCGTGATTTGGCAAATGCGAAACAGTCGCGCGTAGCCAACTATGCTGATTCAGTGACTGCTCCTAGAAAGCAGCGTCAAACACTGCCGGACCACATGGCGCAGTAAAACATGTGCACAAGCTCCAACCATGTAGTTTTCTTTTCACTGCCACAGAAAAATGTCCGCAATTTAATACATACATAGTACATATATGCATGCATACATACATACATACATACATGCACACACATACATCATACATACATATACATACATACACTACATTACATACATACATACATACATACTAATACATACATACATACACATACATAATACATACATAACTACAACATACATACATAAATACATATACACACACACACACACACACACACACACACACACACACACCCACACACATACATACATACATACATACATACAATACATAACATACATACATACATACATACATACATACATAGTTGTGCTAAAGCTTTAATAACGCAGCATGTCGTTACATCATCGCCGAAACCACTACGGATTTATCCCGCTACTACGCTTCGCGTGCGCTTGCCATCGAGCGATTCGAACGCGCGTATCCCGTTTCACTCGCGGGAAGTACACGCTAGCGGCATATAGCGGCGATGGTATCGCGCTAAAGAACGTTCTAGACTCAAAGCAGTGGGTTTTCCGTTTCGCAAACGTTGACGGCGATTCCCTACAAAGACATGCCTGTGTGCCCGCGCAGCGAGATCCCGGCGTTCGTCGCCTCCCTGGTGTGGCTGAACGCGGACTACCCGGGCCGGTCGGCGTACGCCCGCGAGCTCATGGGATGCGTCCGCTTCAGCCGGATGTCCGCCGACCAGCTCATCCACTGCTTCTTCCCGCCGCTGAGACCCGAGGTGGTCGAGATACCGGAGGTCAAGCAGCTGCTGCTGGCGGGATGCTGGTGCGGAGCGAGAGAACCGTTTGATTGACTGGTTGATTGATTTATTGATTGATTACTCGATCAATTAATTGATCAATTGATATATTGGACAATGGATACATTGCTTGATCATTTGATTGATTGATTGATTGATTGATTGATTGATTGATTGATTGATCAGTTAGTCCATTCATTCAATTATTTTATTTATTTATTTATTTATTTATTTATTTATTTATTTATTTATTTATTCGTTTAGCGTTTCACTGCAGCACCTTGGAATGTGAGAGGCGTTGTGGTGGAGGGCTCCGGATTAAGTGTCAACCCCTTGAGTTTTCTTTACCGTGCATCCAAGGTAAAGTTCACAAGCGTCACTGCATTTCGCACCCCATTGAAATGCGGCCGCTGAAACCGGGAGTCGCACCCGTGACCTCGTGATCAGCAGCAGAGCCTCATAGCCACTTCGCCACAGATTCAGGGGAAGGAATGGAGTTAGTCAGACCACGTAATGCTTAAGGCATTAAGGTAACGCTTAAGAGTTGCAGAATGGTTGCCAAGGGAAGGGAAGCGCAGTAGAGGACGGCAGAGAATTAGATGGTCGGATGAAATTGGGAAACTTGCAGGGTGGTGTCAGCTGGCATAAAACAGGGCTCACTGGAGATTGCTGGATGAGACTCTTCGTATTGCGGTGAATATAAAAAAAAACAGGTTGGTGAGGATTATTATTGTGACAACGATGGCGATTTTCGTTTACTTGCCGTTTCTTTTTTCGCAGTTACCTGTGCGCCAGCTTGCAACAGTGCTGCCACCTGTTCCCGCAGTGCGCAGTCCAGCCACGAAAGTACAGCGGCCGCCACATGTGCCACTTGTGGGTGAGCGGCGATAGCGTTTTAACGTGCGCCGAACCAACGCCACTTAGATAGCACAAGGCCTGTTCAGTCTGATCCACGGCGTCGTGCTACTCGGACCGACTGCCATATAATGGGGATGCTCCCCAGTAATCCGTGTTGATTTCGACGTCACCGCTTTCGTCATGCCGCAATGGAAATCTTGTCACCAAAATTTCAATCGAAATATATATATATATATATATATATATATATATATATATATATATATAGAGAGAGAGAGAGAGAGAGAGAGAGAGAGAGGGGGATTTATCATCCCGTTTAGGCCTAAGAGCTGGCAACCAAAGCGGCTGTAGCATTTCTTTTCTTTATTTATTGATTTTTTTTTTTGTTCGCTCTACAAACTGGCGGCTATCTTCCCAAACATGCTCATCGAGACCCGCGTGTGTCTTCGCTGCAGCAACTGCCTGAGCCGAGGGAGACGGAGGACGAGGTTCGTGTCCAGCTGGACATCCTGCGGGAGACGTACCTGCAGCAGAGGCAGTGCCACTGCGCCGACAGCCACGACGGCCTGTCGCCTGAAGGGAGGCTCTACGGCATCGCACGGACGCTGGTGCAGAGGCGACGCTACATCGACCTGCACTGCTACAAGCCGGTGCGTATATAGGACGCGATTTGACCGATTGATTGATTGATTGGTTGATTTATATATTGATTGATTAATCAATCTATTTATGCAATACTCAATCGTCTGAGTGATTTATTTATTTATTGCTTCATTGATTGCTTGATTAATCAATCTATTAAGTGATTTATGTATTTATATATATATATTGATTGATTGGCTGGTTGACTGATTGATTAATCGATCGATAAATTCGCAGGCGCAAGTTGGAATACGCTAGCGCAAGACAGGGGTAATTGGAGATCGCAGGGAGAGGCCTTCGTCCTGCAGTGGACATAAATATAGGCTGATGATGATGATGATGATACAATAATCAATCGCCTGAGTGATTGATTGATTTATTGCTTCGTTTGTTGATTGATTGATTGATTTCGTGGCTGGTTGATTGATTGATTGATATATTGATTGATCGACTGAGTAATTTATTTATTGATGTATTGATTGATTGATTGAAAAGGTGCGTAAGACGATCATCAAGGTAGCAACGGAAGACAACACACGGGCGCTGGTGTTCCGTCTTCAGTAGTGCAGTCGAACCCGGATATATCGAACCCTCATATAACGAATTATTGTGTATAACGAACACCAGTAAAATCAGCCTTTGAAAATTTTTGTGTAAAACTTTTATTTTACATATCGAATTACCTATATATCGAAATGTTTTGTGATCCCCTTCAGATTCGTTATATCCTGGTTCGACTGTACCTAAAGTTGGGCTGGCTGGTATATGTGTTCACTTCTGCTGTAACGGTGCCAGAGAAATTAAATCAAAGCGGAAAATGTGTTCACGCCATGCCTATTCTAAGCGGAAATGGAAAAGGTATGTCCACCATGCGTAGTTTTTTACGTCTTCGTTTACATATTGGGGTGCTATTACACGAGAATGTTCCAGTCTTCCTTCTTTAGATTCGCGCCTTTTCCGAAATTGACTCGCGTAGCTAGATAGCATTTATTGATTTATCGGTCTATCGATCGATTGACTGATCTATTCACTCATTCGTTTATAAATTCATCGACTCGGGATTATTTTACGAAAGTCATGCCTCATCCATAACAAAAGCTGGGTGTATCCATAAACTGAAGCCATCCGATTGGAACGATGTGTAGACATACGTAGACGCACTGGCTGTCGAAATTTATGTCGAGAGGCAATGCATCAGATGTCAGTGGGTCACGGTCAATGCATGTGCATCGGTGTGTCAATGTGTCAGTGACGACATAACGCCGGCAGCCATGTATCCTCTTCCTCCTTTACGTACACACCATCTTTGGGTGTACGCTGTAGTATCCGGGTGCTGGTTAATGTGACCAGCATGGACTGGTTAATGTGACAGCTTTGTTCCCCACAGAGTTTCAAAAGACGTTCAACTATCCTTACTGAAGCAACACTGACTGCCACAGACGCACGTTCACGATTTCTCGAAGATGAATCCCATGCATGCAACAGCACCGCAGCTCCACCTTTTCCCCTCATCATCATCATCATCATCATCAGCCCATTTTTCTTATGTCCGCTGCATGACGAAATCCTCTTCAAGCCATCTTAATTTACCGCCATCTTGTGCTAACTGATTCCAAGTTGCGCCTGCAAATTTCCTCATTTCATCATAATCAGCAGCAGCATATTTGTATGTCGACTGCAGGATGAAGGCCTCTCCCTGCGATCTCCAATTACCCCTGTCTTCCGCTAGCTGATTCCAACTTGCGCCTGCGAATCTTCTGACTTCATCACCCCATCTAGTTTTCTGCCATCCTCGACTGCGCTTCCCTTCTCTTGGTATCCATTCTGTCACTCTAATGGTCCACCGGTTATCCACCAACGCATTACAATGGCCTGCCCAGCTCCATTTGCCCACCTCCCTCATGACTCATTTCATCATCCCCGTCTAATTTTCTGCTATCCTTCGCTGCGCTTCCCCACCCTTGGCACCCATTCTGTAGCTCTGATGGTCCACTGTTTATCTGACCTACGCATTACATGGTCTTCCAAGCTCCATTCTCAGAATATCGGCTACAACTGTTTGCTCTCTGTCCACATCGCTCTCTTCCCGTCTCTTAACGTTACACCTAATGCTTAACGTTAGGCTTAAGTTGAGAACCTCTACTAATGTGGAGACCATATGAACGTTTCCGACGATAGTTCCCTGAACAACACACGTGAGGCCCCCTCAAAAGCACCGTGGTAGCTATACAGCACTTTTGTTTTGCGGCCCTTATGTCATACCCCTTTAATAGGGTCTTTATGGAAATAAAGTGAAATGCCTTCGTGCTCCCGCACAAAAGTCGAAACAGGGGGTGCTTTCTCCCCGCGATTTAGAGGTCTACATAGACCCCATACGTTTGGTGACAGAATGTGTGCGTGTTTTCTTTTTATTGCGCTAGCAATTAATGGACACTCCAAGTGCATTCTTGTCGTCGTCGTCGCCGTGATGATCCCTATAAAGTCTAACTATGATAAAAATGTCACAGTTTCGCCCTAAGGGCGAAGCAATGAATGCGATAGCAACACAGCAATGTCATACGAAGTAAGGTGAGCGGCCTTGGTAGCAATATGAATTGTAGTAAACATGAGCTGATTAAGTAAGCAGGTGTGCTGCGGCGTAAGTAGACCGACATGAAGAGAGACTCGATTACCACGAGGAGGCGCGTGTGAAACGGTGGTGTTGATGAGAAGCGCTTCCCGTGGGCAGCGCGTGCGAAGGGACACACCTGTAGCGCTGCACTGCCGACCCGGGCAGCATTGCATGTGTAGCGTGCGTTGGAAAATGTGGCCCGACTATTACTAACTGAATGAGCAAGCGTGGTGTGAGCGCGCACAAACAAACATGAATAGATCACACTGAATGACTGCAGCCAACGACTGTCAAAGCGCTGGCAGCGAGCGCATACGCCGTGCAGCTGGCGAAGGTACGTGCGGTCTATCGCTTCAACGGAAACTGAGCGGCGAATGCGCGTGCGTGGTGTGTATATTTATTGCGATAGCAATTATATGGACACTCCAAGCGCATTTTTGCCATCGCCGTCGCCGTCATCGTCGTCGCCGTGATGTTCCGTATAAAGTCCAACGATGATAAAATCGTCGCCGCGCGCCGTGCGTTCTGTGTGCCAGTGAAGGCGTGCGAGGGTAAGCCGGCACCTCAGCTTAATCTCGCGCACGCGACAGAAGAAGGCGGCCGGAAGCGCACGCTCTTCGTTAACGCGCGAGGACCGGGGAGGAGGCGACGGAGGCGGGAAGGGGGGGGGGGGGGGTGCGTTCTGCTTACGCGGCTGCTGCTCAAGGAGCTATCTTGAAAGCGATCTGCGACGCGACTGAAGTGTGCGCCCGCGGCGGCTTCATCTTCAAAGCGACCTGCGATGGGCCAAAGGGTATTGGCCGAGTGCCGGCAGCTTCGTATGCGCTGCGCTTTCGCCGTTCGCGTTGAAGCGAGAGCCAGCGCAAAGGTCAGTTTGCTCGCTGCCGCTGGCGCGCTTTCTCACTCCAGCGTTTTGACGAGATCACGCAGTCATCGAGCGAGATGTGTTAATGTTTACCTGTGCGCGCGTGACACAGTGCTTGTTTATTTAGTTAGTAAGGGAACATTTGCAACTTTAAATGGCCGATAAAACTACTATCCTTACTTCGTATAGCTGTCTATACTAATTTGCTATCACAATCGATGCTTCGCCTTTCGGGCGAAACTGCGACTTTTTTTTCGGTAAGCAAATTCGTGCACCCCTCTGCGAACACCGCGTTTTGGTGACGTGAGTGTGTGCGAGTGCGTTGTCCGTCTGGCTGCGCGCGTTCGCATGACCAGGACCCCGAGGAAGCGTCACGGGGCCACGCGGTGGTGCAGCGGTCGTTCGGCAAAAGGCGCTATTCGGTGCAGAAGCGGCTCGAGTGGACAGAGGGCGTCTGGCGACAGGTCGGCTTCAGCGGCCGCTTGAGGGCGCCCGACGGCGAACCCGTCATCGCGCTGCTCGGGGGCTGCGAGCCGGACAAGCCCGACAGAGTCTCCGCTGGTGAGCCTACAAAGACACGCTCTTACCCTCTCTACAGCAAGCGGCCGTGTTTTTGTGCAAGCTTGTAACCAGCGCCAGCCGTTGTTTTAGTTCACAGCGAAGCTGTTATAGGCTACGCTCCAGGAGACTGCGTCCGTAGAAAACCGGAAGTGTAGTGTTCAACCATTTCAGACACGTCGCGCCGCCTCGTGGAGACGTATGAAAACGCCGGGTTGGTGGCGTTTTCAAACTTAAGATCGCAGCTGTTATAGGCTAGGTTCCAGGAGATTGCGTCCGTAGAAAACCGGAAGTGTAGTGTGGAACAATTTCGGACACGTCGCGCCACCTCGTGGAGTCGTATGAAAACGCCGGGTTGGTGGTGTTTTCAAACTTAAGATTGTAGCTGTTATAGGCTACGTTCCAGGAGACTGCGTCCGTAGAAAACCGGAAGTGTAGTGTTCAACCATTTCAGACACCTCGCGCCACCTCGTGGAGTCGTATGAAAACGCCGGGTTGGAGGCGTTTTCAAACCTGGGATTGTAAAAAGTGTGCGTTATGCCGCGGTTTTCGCCGAATCTTACGTTAACTTCTTCATTACGTGACGTAGGCCACCGTGGCGACCCCGTGAGCGCGTTAGCGCTTGACGTAGCCGTCTTTAATAAAGCGCTTTGACTCTACGGTGATCGCGACTGTGTACGTTCCCCCTGCAACGCCTACGAAAGACATCGAAACGTTCATGATAGACATGTTCGGTTGGGTGATGCCCACCGACGACACGCCCATTCTCATCGTGGGGGCAATATTCACTACAGCTGACTGACCATAGTCGCAGCTTCGCTGGCTTCCATCTTCACAGTAGTGGGAGGGCTCTGATTTTTTTTTTTCTAAAGTGAAGCTTTCTTGACCTCTTCCTGCCATTTTGCGGTTTTTGGCTGCTCTCTTGTCGAATATACAACTCGGGCCGCAGGGTATGCGTTACTGTGTCCCGACTAGTCAACCTGAGTCACGGGATACGTGGAACTTAGCATGTGCCACAAGGTATGTGTCCAATTAAGCAACTTGGGACACCGGGATTGTGCAGCTAGGCAAGTGCTACTGGATGTGCGAACACCATTCGCCAATTTCTCCGAATGTGATATGTGCCTAAGGGTATAGGTAGACAAGCAGAACAGGAGTCGAGAAGCGAACCAGTCGGCAACGCAATCAACCTAGTGTGAGAAAGAAATGGAGGGAACAAAGAAGTGCGCTTATTGATCGAGCAGAGTTGCGCTGCACACTAATGGAGTGAGGACATTTTAGTAAACGTCAAAGAAAGCTTCGCTTGTGAGCGATGCCCACATATGCGCGTGATCTGCCGATCTTTTTTTTTTTGGGGGGGGGGGGGGGGGTGTTCGAGATTTTTTAGTATGCTGCATGTTTTCTTCGGCTGTGGTGAAGGTTGGGGGGAGGGGGGGGGGTATTTGAGGTTAGCGCGGACACGGTGAACGAATGTTGTTTTCATCATTGTCGTAGTCGTCGTCGTCGCGTGTTCTGTTTGCGCTATTATGAACATCGGCCAATCAGTCCAGTTTTCTGCACCGATAGCACTGTCATAAACGTCTAGTTGCGACCTATCTTTGCCCCGTACCAATATCCTGAATGCCTTTGTCTTGTTCTTAGTTGTGTACAATTTCTCCCCGACTGGCCCAAAGAAATGTGTCGCTGCTTCAAAAGCTGTCCTTGCGTGCGTGCGTGCGTGCGTGCGTGCGTGCGTGCGTGCGTGCGTGCGTGCGTGCGTGCGTGCCGGTCTGCGCGCGCGCACACTGCAGCGTAAAAAAAAATGCCTGTAAAGCGTGCTTCTTATTGCAAAGACACTTCCTGCGGGCAAAGCCTTACTTACACCATTTCAAAAGTGACAGATAGCCTGTATGTTGTAAGTGCACGTGCAACCTTACAATAATCGTGAATTACACTTTAGGTAATAGATGGGTAAACACTAGCGCTTTATCTAATTAAACAAAAATGCATCAGCGCTCACTGATCATCACCAAGTCTGTTACTTCGACGTGCATGCGAACGTCCCAGTTACGGCGCTTAGCTAAGGGTTCACAGTTAGATGGAGACATTAAGGGATCAACACTGGGCAAACAATGCCTTGAGCCAACATTTCGACAAGGGAACCTGAGTAGAAACGTTTTTCTGTTGCAACGTTGTCTCTAGGCTGACAACTTCTCTTGTTCTAAAAGGGTTAATCACTTTTACCGGCACTTCAGTAGCTCAGTGCTGTAAAGTGGTTAGGGCCAAATTTCATTGAAGCGTAATTTTTTTTCCAAACCTATGCGGAAAGGTACGCGCATTTTAAACTCTTCACTGGCGACTTAGGCGTACCGTGTTGAGCGCGATTTCTCTTCCGTTGCATCGCTTTCAGGATTATGCATGGCGCGGCTCTACCCAAAGAAGTCGCCCTTCTTCAAGCGCTTCGGCATCCTGCCCCGCCCGCTGTACCACGTGAAGGCCGTGTGCTTCAACAGGACCGTCTACGTGGTCGGTGAGTACCCGACTTGGATCTCTCTAAACAGCGACCTGCATTTGCCGACACTCACCGCATTTACTCGATGACGATGGCGTTCTTCTGCTCTCTACGACAAAGGCCTCTCTCGGCTACCTGCGTCAACTGAACCTAACCTCCCCAAGATTTTTTTAGCTATGCAGTCCCATAAAGCGATTTCGGCCATCGATTGCGTTTCATCAATCGTCAATCAATCATTCTTAATATACACTACGTATGTCCTCTTGGACTAAAATCTGTCGTGAGCACCCTTGACGGTATCACGAGGGTCATCACAAGTTGACAGCATCAGGGTCATCGTCAACATCAGCAGCAGCCTAATTTGAGTCCGTTGCACGACGATAGCCTCTCCCATGCAGATATGCTCAATTATCTCAGCCTTGCGTCACCGGACTCCGTCCTATGTGCCTGCGAGCTTCATAACTTTACCGCAGCGTCTAACCCTCTGTTGTTCTCGATGATGCCTTCCCTTCGTTTGGCCTCTAATGTATGACTCTAGCAGACCGCCGGTTATCCTATCTACGCTTTCGTGGCCTGCCAAGTCGTATCCGTCCTCTTCATCCCAACTATAACGTTGCTACGAAGTTACCACAATCCGAGAGATGCGTTGTGCCTGCAACGACGTTGTCTATATATACATTTGCTATCTAATCCTTCTTGCCGTCTTTTTATTGCGATAGCAATTATATGGACACTTCAACCGGATTTCTGCCGTCGGCGTCGTCGTCGTCGTCGCCATGAGGTTCCGTATAGATAAAATCTTCGCCGCGCGCCGTATGCCCGAGCGGAAGCGTGCGGGGACGCGCGCTCTCACGGAGAGCGAACGCACTCAATCTCCCACGCGCAAGCAAGGAAGCGGGAAGCAAGCCAGCGCCGGAGGGAGGGGGGGGGGGCGCACTTGTACTCTGCCAACAACCGCGCTCGTCGCTCGCCCACACCGTCTCTTATCTCCACACGGCTCTGACCTTTATGCACTGCGCATTCGCCGCTCAGTTTCTGTTGAAGCGATAGACCGCACGTACCTTCGCCCGCTGCAGCGTATGCGCTTGCTGCCAGCGTTTTGACAGTCGTCTACAGTCATTCAGTGTGATCTATTCATGTTTGTTTGTGCACGCTCACACCACGCTTGTTCATTCAGTTAGTAATAGTCGGGCCACATTTTCCAACGCACGCTACACATGTAATGCTGCCCGGATCGGCAGTGCAGCGCTACAGGTGTGTCCCTTCGCACGCGCTGCCCACGGGAAGCGCTTCTCATCAACACCACCGTTTCACACGCGCCTTCTCGTGGTCATCGAGTCTCTCTTCATGTCGGTCTACTTAAGCCGCAGCACACCTGCTTACTTAATCAGCTCATGTTTACTACAATTCATATTGCTACCAAAGCTTCGTATGACATTGCTGTGTTGCTATCGCATTCATTGCTTCGCCCTTAGGGCGAAACTGTGACATTTTTTTATGCCTGTAAACGTTACAGCTATTTTCCGTTCCATCGCTCGTTGCGCTGTCCTTATCAAGTTTCCACGAACTAAAAATTATTACGAAATTTATTAAATTAATAAATTTCTTTTGCATAACGATTACGACAGAACTTATGATGGGACGGACGCGGGCAACATAACTTGCCCAAAGTCCTATATGCGTATACAAGGGCAACCAACGGGCAAACACACTAAAAACCAAGAACAGAGCTAAAGATACGTACGTATCGAGTAGCGTGAAAGGAACCTGTTAATGTAGATGTTACGCGGTTTGACTATACATATGTCAGCGCAGCAGTCAGGAAGCGATAAATACAAGTGCTGTACGGGTGGTTGTCATGTTCGCACAGATCAATGAAAACTACGCAGACAGGACAACATCGGCTTGCTTCAACATCTACAAGCTCACGAAATGAAAAGAGTGAGCAAAAACCATCTGAAGATAACTCTCAAAGTCAAGCGATAGCGACCCGTTAAAGACCTGCCGAGATATGCTCCTGGGGACACTTATAGGTTAATTATATTGGTTAAATGCTATGTCCAGGCATATGGTTGCTGTGACGTTGCCCTGCCCCCGGGGATCGGCGTGCGTTACAAAGCGCACTAAATTACGCTTATTGTGCACTGGTTCCAGGATTTGCCAACGAAGTCACCGTGTTCCATTACGCCGATCGGGTCAATCCTGTTCACCGAACCAGACAACTTTCCGCGCGCAAAGTGGGGAAAGAGTCAAGTAATGCTTAGCGTCTTACATACAAAACACAGTTGGTAACACACTACAACGCACAGACAAACCGCACAGTTCACCATGCTTACGTAACTCTTAGATACGCCGAATCCGGACAATAATACACCATTTTGACAACTGCAGGGGAGTTCGAAAGGAAGCGCAATCACGTTTGAATGATTGATTGTGCGTCCTCGAGTTTAGACGACGACGATGACGCCGAAAGGAGCCTTTCAACGCGTTAAAAAAAATCGAGCTACAATATTTCACAGACTCCCCAATGCCGGAACTCCGGCCAGAACGTTGGGCTTAGGACGCGGAAGCGGCGACGAGCATACATTATACACGCGTCTTTGTTGAACGCGCCTTCCGGTGTGCATAATGCATGATTCCAGGACGTCGGACACGGCTCGCAATGGGATTTGAGACAACCGAGCCGCCGATAGAAACAGTTTAAATGTTTAACCGAAAAAAAAAATGCCTCCTGGAGATTTGCAACCGGGTTTTATGAAGTATCTCGCTTTATTTAGACGGCAAGAAATGCAGTAGAGATGTGTATCGAATCCGTGAACGGATCACAGTTTCCACAATACAGAGGTGTGCGTTTTTCTCTTAAAATCGTACAAAAAAAAAGATACTGCGCTTACGTTGTCTCTGTTCCTATTTTTTCCTCATAGATCGCGTTTTATGGTCCAGATTGTTCAATGTAGCACATGTAAATGTTATCTGCCTGGTTTTTAAGAAACAAACAGCCAAGTTACCTTCGTCTCTGTCTCCTGGATGCAACCCCGAGGAATTAGTGGAAGCCGATCTCGAATGCCGTGCTTTGTCGTATTTCAGAAAACGGAAGTGATATCGCCGTCATGTTTTAAACATCACATACTGCGAAGGGGGCCGATCAAGGCAAATTCAGAATTTTTTTTTCTTGACAAACAAGGCCGGTAACAGTGGAACGTGTTCTATTGAACGATCCGCACATTAAAATGCGATCTTTCCAGAAACTTTGGACATCAACAAAACAATGGTAAGAGCGAAATATTTTTTCTACAATTTTAAGGGCAAAAAATCAGAGCCTTTTCACTACTGTGAAGATGGAAGCCAGCAGAGCTGTGATTGTGGTGGGTCTTGCTATGTGCATATTGCTATAGTGAATTTATATACTTTCATTATTGACTATATATATATATTGAGTGTCTTCGGCATGTTCGTCAAAGAGCAAGGACACCGGCGTCTTGTTTTCACCCGGCGCGATGGCCAAGTAGTGCATTTCCTGCGCCAAGTCCACGCCCCATCGTCATAGACTAGCGTATGAGCCACAACATTCATAGCCGCGGTACACTGCACGGCATGGTCACGATCCCGACGTCAGGATCCTGGAAGATGTGACTAAATGAGCGTCCGTCCCGTAGCGAGTCCAAAGGGCAACTGCTCATAAGAGCGCTAGCGCGATCTCTACGTCACGAGGCAAAGGGGCACAACGATTGGTGGAACGTGCCGCCGCCGAGTATCGCGACACTTGTGAAAGAGGCATTGGCGGTGGTGAGGGGTACAACAATGGGCCATCCATCACCCGTTTTGACACCTGTGCTAAGGCACAACTGGCGGGAAACCGCCACGCACATGGAGTCAAACAACCACGCACGTGGAGCCGAAATTGTTGTACATGCCGGTCGGTCTACGGACGCGATCTCCTGGAACCTAGCCCTTAACTGCTTCGCTGTAAAAACACATGTTCCTGCTGTATACATCGACAACAGAAACAATGGTGGTAGCGCCATCTTCTGAAGCTTCCCTGAGCCACAGCACGTTAGAAACGTTCTCGCGCTTCGTTTGGGATCGTTCTTGCAGAAGCGAGAATTAAAAAAAAAGATTAAAGAGATGTATATAAAAGTGCTATAGAATGAAAAGCATGTACAGCATACCTGAGTTACTCAAGCTGGTTAGGTGACTATTTGTCACCGCCCCGTTTCAAAGAGGATGCCCATAAATCATAATCGTCGTCATCATCAAATGGAGTGGAGGGAGAGGTTCGAGTAGAGGATTGTTTGAGAATACGCTGGTTAGAACACCGCCCGAGGAGTTCGAGCACAAACGCTAGCCGTGGCTATCGCTGTCAATGCTTCGCGCTTGGGCGAAACTCCCAAGTTTTAACAGCGGAGCTGTTCCTAGTCGAGCGTGCGCCGTCACGCAGGCGCAGAGCCGGAGAGGTAACATGTCCCGGGAGTGCTCGTCTCCTCCTAGTCGCCGGGAGGAGAGGAGCGGACCAAACGGAGCGCGCGCCGGGGAGGAGGAGGAGAGGCGCCGGGGTATAATAGCAGGTGTTTGCGCCGTTCGGCGCGAGCGCTGTCCACTGACCGTCTACCACAGCGATCACAAGACCGTGCTTGTAAAGGGCAAAAAAAAAAAAAAACACTCGATGTGACACCTGAGAATACCCAAGCAATGGGAGGGATTAAAGAGTGAATAAAAGCGTTTTCTACCCTACCTTGACGATCATGTCTCACTGATAAAATGCAGCCAGTTCCACGAAGTGAAATCTGTCGAAATAGCGGAGATGTGGTCGTTCCTTCGGTCTAAAACGAAGACTCCCACAGCGAGAAAAAAAAAAGAAACATACGAGACAATCGTAGAAACAGAACGACCACAGCTCCGCTGTTTCGACAGATCTCACTTCGGGGAACTGGCTGCCTTTTTTTCTACGAGAAATGATTGCTAACCTCGACATCACACCTTCGTTCGGCATCTATTTGTAGCAAACATTTCATCAACACATTTTCAGGTATACATTTGCTTTGCATACAGACATATGTTAGCTGAAAGTACATAAAGGAAGTCTAAAGAGTTTCATCACTTGATTTTTTATGTTAAAGTTGCCCACAATAGTAATTAAATATGCAAACGATACTTGCCGATTAACCAGAGCAAACACGGATGCTTTTAAACATAGTCTATTGTAACAACACCTGCTACATTTGGCTCCATTCACGTCAATTGGGCAACCTCGCATCTGAAACTCGTATACAGTACAATTAACTGTTATTGGATTTTAATAGTCTACAAAGTGATTTTAAGGACGATAGTCTGTCTTCGGCTACCTAAACGCGAAAAACTTGAGTCTGTATGTCACTCGATTCAACCGCCCGGCCAAAACCAAGTGAGCTACTAAGTAGCACTGGTGGCACGTGGTCATCATACACGTCAAAAAAGGAAATCTCAGGCCTATTTGAGGCAAAATATATGTACATAACCGTGATCCGCAGCGTTCATTTAATTAAGAATACACATTGGACTGTTTTTTTTTTTTACGTTAGTAAATGAAAAATCAACGCGTCAGAAATGGTGTTCAAGAGACACAACACGTTAAAAACAAGCCGACTGCAGCCTCGGCTCTGTAGCCGGCTTTAGGCCAACAGTCATAAAAGGTCGCAACAGATGGCGCGAGGGCAGGGCGAAGGTGGGGAATTTGAATTCAGCGAAACCTCCATTGCATCCATTATGGGAGGAGTGAGAGGGGAGGGGAAGAGCGTGAGGGGTGGGAGGGTTGGAAGAGAGGGTGTCACGTATCAGGAGCGGCAGAAGACTATCCTCTTTCGACGTCATTTGCAGCGAAGCAAGCTGATATGTGGCCATTTTTTTTTCTAGACACGCCCGTGTCTCTCCTTATTGTCCCTTAAACTGATGGAGATTTCCAGCTGGGTACAAGGATATGCGACAACAATGACAAACTCTGCAGCGATACTATTTAACGGGCGGTGAAGATGCTAAAATTTCAAATTCAATATAGGGCAGAAATCATCGACGATGATTGTTCATGTAAGCGAACAGCCGAGCGCTACTAGAAACCCATTCGCCTTATTAAATGAATGATCGCTTGAAGGCGTATATTTTTGCAGTCAGGACATTTAGGGAGCATTCGTTGTCTCATTGCGTTATTCTCTAGCGAACATAACCGTTAACCACCGCCACTCTCGTGGTTGTGATAACACTTTAATGGTACACTGGCGCCGCCGCGCGGATTTTCTCTGAAGCCGCATAGCGGTGATGGGTTTCCGCAGCGCTTTTCGGAATGGCAAGAAGCGGGCGGCGGATGACCGCGTGTTAATTGTGCCACGGTGCAAAAGTCGTGGAATATCGGTGCAGATAAGCCTGCACAATTTTCCGAAGCTTAAGTTGTGAGCGATAAATTTGCGGATTGGCAAGAATGTGAGCGACGAATGGTCCTGTGCAGTGAGTAGTTCAAGAAAAGAGTTCTCCTAGGGCAATTCTGGTTAGTGTTTTAACTTTGCGCCGTATTCAGTGTTCCTACTACGGGTTTCTTTGTTTTCTTCTATTATTCCTCTTCTTGCGATTTATTTGTGATGGATTGTTGATAAAGAGTTGAAATTCAGAGGGACGTGGCAGAAGAGGAATGCTGTGCCTTCAGAAATTTGTGAAATTTAGCCAAAATTATTTTGTAGAAATGAATGTGACCCTAAAGCGTCACATTTTCGAAATATAGTCCCATAGAACGCGAGAACCCTATCGCCCACAATGACGGTCGAGAAGGCGCGCTGACACAGGTAATCGTCTGGAGCGCAAATTCTTACTAGACAGTATACTAAGGTATACTAAATGTACTTACGATACGACTGTTCGTACCAGCAAACTACAGCCAGTCGCGATGTCGAACGAATTGTTAGCAAAGGCCGCCACGTTATGTAAACAGCACTTGCGAACGAAGAGTTTCGTTATTTCTATCGCTGTTTCCTTTTAACTTTAGTAGAAGTGTGCTAATATTCAAAAGTATCGAATAACAAATCGAATAACGTCTTTTTTGATTAGGTCTTCGAATCGAATAATCACTATTCGTAAATTAGAATATTTTTCTAATGCTTTTTTATAATATTTCAAAACGTACACTGCACCCACCTAAACATAAAATTGGATCAAAAATACGGCACACATTTAGCCCTGCGGACTTGGCAAAGGCATAAAACATGAGAACTTGCGTAGTACAGCAGGCTACGTCGCTTAGGTAGCCGTTACTTTACAGTCTATACAGCGATCATTTGCACTTACTGAAAAGTCCTGTGCATGTGAAGAAACTACTTGTTCGCTCCCAATGCTCCATTTGTACTTTTAATAAACAACGCTTCTTAACGTACTATGTAATGGCAGGAACTTACTAACTTTAAGGATACTAGGATGTGAACATTGTTTTATAATAATTGTTATAACGGCCGGCTCTTCATTATTCGAAAAATATTTGATATTCGATTCGACTCAATTCGCTTCTGGCATTATTCGATTCGTATTCGATTCGGTCTCAAAAATCACCCCTAAACATTAGAATTCCTAAACGTTTACTGACGATTACGACCCTCCGTAATGCGAAATTTGAGCGCAGCTCTATACGCGTTTTCATTTCGCGATATATTGGCTGGCGCGGACAATCTGTCTCGTGCGGCACGTTGCAAATGGTGCGAGGTGCGGCGCGACTGCCTCGCCAATCGGGAGATCGCGAGAGGCAGCGCGTGGGCTGACGCGTGGGCGCGATTCACAGCAGCCGCAGCAGACCGCTCATACAGCGCTTTGTTTCCGTACAGGCAATACGCGTTATCACTGGCGCCATCTCGTAGCCATCGTTCGCCGCAGAGCCCGTCTTGCGCGGCACTACGCTTTGATTCTCACGCTTTCGCCATACCCTCCTCCTCCGCTTTCCTCCTCCTGCTCTCTTCGCTATCGCTTCTTTCTGTGGTTTTATGGGCCAAAACCAGTTCTGCATATGAGGCACACCGTAGTGGAGGGCTCCGGATTAATTTTGACCCACCTGGGGTTCTTTAACGTGCACTACAACTCAAGCACACGGGCGTTTTTGCATTTCGCCTCCACCGATATGCGGCCGCCGCGGCCGGGATTCGATCCCGCGATCTCGTGCTCAGCAGCGCAACGCCTTAGCTGACTGAGCCACCACGGCGGGTCTCTTCGCTGTCACCGTCTTTCATCTCCCGCTGCGCTCTGCGTTCGCTCTTTCATCCGTCGCTGTGCTCGTTCGCTCAGTTACGCTGAGGGCGCCGACGCTTGCAGCAAGGACGGGTGCCTAAGAGCTGGGCTCTAAAGAAAGTCTATTACACGGAAAATATTGTTGCTATCGACTGCTTCGCACTAGCGGATAGGCAGGGCGTGGTTGTTTCAAATGAAGCGGCAGAAAGCTGCGAAAGCTTGAAGGGATAAATGATAATGAAAGGGGGCAGGTGTGCAAACACAGACACAAGGGCCCGAATTCAGAAAAAGTTCTTACGCTAGAATGTTTCGTAAGAATACATTTGAGCCAATCCGGATGCCAGACATACCATTAGTGAAGGCGGCCAGCCAATGGCAAAGAGAACTTACGAAAGAAAAGCTTTGTGAATCGGGCCCAAGGAGAACGTTAAAAATAAAAACGTGGACTGTCACCTTAAACTTCGCACATTGGTGGAAAAGAAAGATTGCATGAGAACCTTATCTGCCCATGCTCGTGTATAGGCAGCGGCAACCCGTCAATCAAGGGCACGTGTGCACGCTCTCGACAGATATCGGTCTAGGCATGACAACTCCTATTTATGCCAGATATACGAGGCCTGACTTATGGGCGTGCTACCGCTATGATAGATATGCTGCGCCTTTCCAGGGATGGCATATCATAAGACGTACTTCATTCCCACGTTTAAGCAGAACTTCACTATCGACTATCGGCAAATTTCGGAGTACGCTTGCAGTCCTGGCAAGTCTCGACAGTGCAGTACGATGTGGACACAATGGGGGACGAAGGCGAATGCCTATTTTTTTTTTTTTATTGACAAACCAGGCACGTAATAGCGGCAAGTGTTAAATGATCCGAACCACAAAATGCAATTTTGATGCGAAACTTAAGTAAACGGAAAGCGGCGCTAAGAATTTTTTTGTTTCTTTTAATTTCTTCGGGGAAAAGCTCAGATCACTGTATGCATCGTAATAGGTAGTGTTAAAGGCATGGCGGTCATGACGTATTTCCGGCGCGAGCAGTTCGCAAGAGCAGCACCTCCGAGATTGTGTTACCGTTAATCTGAGGGAGTCGTCGCAGGCGTACAGGGTAGCTGTGGAAGGATGCAATGTGTACGCCATCTATGCCCCTTCGTCTGCACAACACGCAGCTTCTCTGTACGCTTTTGTTATTCCGCTTGTTTTCGTTTTCACCCATGGGTGACTGCCATGAACATTGTCGCAAGCACGACGCGAAATCGGGTTATCACTTATTCAGCAGCTAGGGTATATACAGTTAACTGCTTTTCTAGCTGATGCTCCTTTCTGCAGGGGGAAAGTGAGGATGGGGCAGGGGTAGGGGGGCGATGTGATAGTGAGCAAGCGTTCTATTTCGTGGAAACATCTCAGGAATGCTCGCGGCGCTTTCTTTAAATCTGAGAGACGGCCAACGCGTTAATATTGAAGAAGGCGCTGTCGGCGCGGCTTTGAATGTGTCTCGCTATCGTGGAGACGCGGTATTATACAGTGAAAACTATATAGTTGCCTCTGAAGGGGGTAAACCGGTTTCCACCTGCGCGAGTAAAATTAAGTGCCGGCGTCTAAACAGAGGGCTCGGAAGCGCCGAAATCCGAGCAAATTTGTGAAGTACGAGACGGAGAGAGAACAGCGTCAGATGGTCGTGTTCAGTGGAGAATGGCATACCGGACCCCGTAAGTATAATGGTAATTATTTATTTCTGTCAGTGCAGTGAGGTAGAGGAGGTGAAAAATTAATGAGCCGTTCCACTCTGTGAAGGCGGATGACCAGCGAAGCTGTTTAGCGCACGAAACAGAGGTGACATAGAATTTCGAACAAAGGTACGAACACATTTATTGTCCTGATCGGTGGTCATCGTGACGATAGTACGCACACGCAATCGTGCATCACCTCTGTTATTATGACCGTCACGTAAGACAATGAATGGCTTATACCCGATTAAGCAATGGCTCATATCCCCGAAAACGCGGCCTCCCCATAAACGACGACAGAAGACAAATTAAATTCTACGCTGGAATGATGAGCGGCAATGGAGGCAGCTGTGGAAGAAGATGACGACGCTAGAGCCATTGCTGATGATGATCGTTTTTCCGCTCGGACGCCACGACCATAGACTTAAAAACAAAAGCTACAATCCGCTTCTCGCCACCTATGATCGAGCAGTGGCGGGGCACGGCAGACACCCAAGAAAGTAAAAGTTGTGGAGAAACCATCGACGATGATTGAAGATGTAAGCTAAAAGCCGAAGGCATTTTCTAGCAAGCTATTCGCCTTAGTAACAGGATGATGCGCTTGAAGGCGTATGCTTATTGTAGTGAGAATATCCATGCGCCGTTTGTTATCTGATTACGTGATTCCGCAGAGAACGGTACCGTTAACCGGCACATCTCTAATGGTAGCATCGATGGCCACGCACATATCCCCTGAGACCCGAGTACAGTTACGGGATATTATCGCTATTCAATGTGGTTTTTGTTGTCTACTCTTGTGTTATGAACGTGAAACACAATTTTGAAAACTTAAATACCACGGTTAGATGGCAAAAGCTGCGCATCCATATACGTGAACAAAAATAACTATCTCCTCATGTTTGCCGTGGTAAAAACTGCATTTCGTTGCCTAAACGCCGAGATGAAGATGAAAGTACGTGTATAGCATTGCCATGTTGCTGCCGCGTCCGGTATTTTCACGCAATCTCAATGAATTCGAAATACACTTCAAGGTTGCTTTCCGCCGTCTGGGACAACACAGAGGTCTAGATCTCTTGAGTGCCAAATTTCTCGAAAGCGGATGACAAGAATAAGGGTAAACCACTACTTTACAGTTACACATGCACCGCACTTCATACGCATAATGAGTATTTTGCGTAGTCCCTTCCGAGTGAATTTCGAAAAAACAAAAAAGTTGAAGGCAATGTGCAATGTATTGTACAGGGGGTCTTAGAAGGACATACGCCAATTCTTCACGCCTATGTAGTTTCCAGCGGCGAGAGCACCGGCGTGTGACGTGACTACCCTCCTCCTCTCTCGCCGCCGGAGCCCTCTCCCGCCGCCGCCACAGAGGGAAAGGGCGCCTGGATAAGAGAAGGAGGGTTGTCCTTCCCGAGCACTCCACCAGACCATGTAAGCCTTCAGACGGCCAGTTACTGCTCCGCACTTTACCTCACTTTTCACTCCCCAACAAATAATACATCGTCTCTCAAACGCCCAAAAGCCCTCGCGCGACAGCACTTGCGTCTCAAAGGGCTACCTGTAACGGCGGTTAAAGTACGACCCCCACCGACCACACCACAAAAAAAAAGAAAAAAAAAAACGGGCGAAAGGGCCAAAGAATGTTATGCACTTTAAAACAAGGGTGAACACACAGATATTCAATGCAGACAAGCAGCGCGGGTGAATACGTACTAAGGCGTATTTAGGCGCGCACTGGGAAATAAGAAGGAACAGAACAGAATAGGCGGCTTGATAGCAAATACTCGAGCAGATGTGGAGGCATGCGATGGCAAAGACACCGCATTACCTGAAATAAAGTAACAGGTGTAACGGGCGTGTAAAAGCCAGTACGAAGAAGGACACAACGTACGCGGAAAAATAACCATTATGAACGCTTTTACTGCGTAAAACATGCGCGGATCTCGGTATTGCTGATCTCCAAAAGCTAGTGTAAAAGGCCTCTTTCGGATCCACAGAAGCTGGTACACAATGTTTTGGCGGTCATAATTCGTCATAAGATTGTATGCTGCAGCTTCCATAGTCCCTGACAGCCATATTGTTCGTTGGCCCTGTGTTATTGGCCCCAACTTGACCTTAAAGTTCATTTGACAACTTTTCAATGAGGTAACGTTATTACAAGCTAAGCTTGCCTGTCGGTGTCGTAGACGATTATTTGTAAAACTGCAGCGTGCGCAAAACACGAAGGACACAGGCAGAGTTAACAAGAAAGCGCTGGTAACAATTAAACACTTCTTGGGTATTTCGTCTTCTGTGCGCGCTGCAGTTCAATAAATAACTCATCCAACTTACAGTCGCAAGCGAGTTTGTAACGGATATTGATCTGGGAGGCAGTATAAAAAGGATGGCTGGGGTGATATTGATACCAGGGGGCCGTATAGGCCGTATTAGGCGGGCCGCGGCCGTATATAGGCGGCCGTATGTAGGCGGCCGTATATATGCTACCGTTTATAGGTGACTGTAACCGCCACCGTCGCTCAGTGGCTATGATGTTCTGCTGTTGAACCCAAGGTCTCGGTTTCGCTTCCTGTCCGGGGCTGCCGTATTCCAAAGGAGGCGGAATGCAAGAAAGCTCGTGCACTAAGGTTACACGTTAAAGAGCTCCAAGTGGCCGAAATTCATCCGAAACCCCCATAAAACCAACCCATAAACCAACCACAACGTTTCTCATAGCCACGTGGTGTTTTGGGACGCTTAACCGTGTAATTTGATTTTTTTTTATTCTTCTGGCCCTCCGTCAGTGGCTGCCATGACGCCAATCCATCTTTATCGCCTGTATTGACGACTCGCTGCGATAGGTGATTGGAAACGACTAGAATTGACTGAAAACAATCATTGGAAAGAACCCATTGCTATAAAATACACTGGGAAAATGTGCCAATAGAAATGCAGCGCTTTCACCTTGGCGATTGCACGATATATTTGTGTTTGATTCATTTCAATAATGTTTCGTGTATATTCAGTTATGTAAATGTGTATTTACATGTGTTTATTTGTCCCTACGTGTGGGTGCACATGTATCTGTGCTTATGCATTTTTATGGGTATTTATATACGTCAGTGCGCAGATATATGGGCACGTAGTATGAATCAATAATGTGGATAACACTTTTTGGGTTGTCACTACTGCGGGCTACTGGGCCCCCTGGCCTCCGTCAAGCTGCATGCTTACCGTTTTCTCGCCAGACGAGCCTTCAACCCGACGTTCGTGTGCATTGTGAATAAATAAAATGGAAATTTGAATTTATGCTTAATATGTCCTGCATCACATATACGTTGCCACTGGCGCTTTCTTATACTTCCTGTTGCACCGCAGGGGGTCTGGACCTCCGCCAAGCAGCACTCAGGGTGAAGCGGCCTTCCAAGTGCTGCTTCGCCCTGGATCTGTCCACCATGCAGTGGAGAAGGTGAGCAAGACGCAAAGCTGAGCACGTGACTCAAGCGCCACGACTTAAGCGCCAAGAGCCAGCTAGAGAAGCACGTTCTTTTGAAGAAGGTGGAGCCGTAGTGTGAAACGATATTTATCGTTTCATTTCTCATCCTTTTTTCCTTCGTCATTGGCTGGCAGGACGCCACGCCTACGTTATCACCGGCACCGGCCACGCGTAAATAATATACAGCCCCAGTGTGATATCAGGGTTGGCGCTCAGTTTCGCGGGAAATCTACCAGATACAGGAAGATTCGCGAGAGCGAAAATTTGCATGCATTCAAAAGTTGCTCCACCTTGCGGATTTGCGCAGAACCCATTAGGTCGATTCGTGGTCCGATCTCTGAGGCCACGACTGGTTATTGACGAAGCGCTTCCTGCTGTAGATTATGTTGCCCTGCCAACTGACAGCCTGATTACCAGAGTCACGAATCGACACGACGTTGAGTCCTGTTAATAACGGTGTAAATGTGCTGCAAATGCCCTCCAATCCTTATTTGTTTACACTTGACAGAAAACTTTAAAAAGTAAACAAGAAAGGCTGCCATAATTCGGCTACCTTTACGTTACACATGAAACCGACAATTGCAGTTCCGGTTTCGCAAACACCGGGTGGGGCTGCAACTTTCGCTATACCTTTAAAAAACAACAACGCTGAAGCCTAATTTTCGCTGCAAAATGTTCTGCGATGGATCGCACAATTAAATCGGCAAACAAACAAAAACAATTTTTAATGAAGTATTAAGCTTGGCCTCACCTCATGCATTACAGTGCTCTAAACACTGCAAGGTACAAGCAATCCGATGTCTCACTGTATGCAAACGAAGAGACATACTTGCCTCCGAAAGCCCCGAGTTGGTTTCGAAAATACAAGTGTCGCTGTATACACGGACTATAGTGAGCAACGGCACGCAGCCCGATACATCCTAGGAGTACCATTCAGCCACTGCGAGCCAACATGCATAATGAAAATATTTCATGCTCTCAAAAAATGTATGAAAGCGTTCAGGATGAGCTCCCGGAACGATGTGCGCACAAATCTTCAAACACGCTAAAGTTCAGCGTTCTGTGCGGGTCAACTGAAAGTTTTATCAGCGAACCCGCGCACAGGGCAAACGGGAAGCGCTTGAGGTGCCGTGAATGTCTGAGATGGCGTCAAGCGTTCACTTGAAAAGGCACTGTGTAGAAGCCGTACGTGCAGTGGCGAGCACTGTTAGGGTGAACACCTCATTAGTGTTCACGAGCCTATAGCAGTTGATGTTTAGTACGAAATAAAGAAAACTATTGTTTCTTTTATCGGCATCATCATTAGGCGTCGTATTCGGCAGATTTCCCCCCCTGAAGTAGAAGGTAGGTTGAAGTTATACCAACTTGAATACTAATGAGGTGATCACCCTAACAGTGCTCACCACTGTATACATACTTAATGCATACATACTACATACGTACGTACGTAATACACAAATAAACAAACACACACGCAAACACCCATGCATATATTTCTACTAGTATTTCAATTATTTCATGTTGCCTCCTTAGCTAGTACAATAGATTTCAAAGTATATATTTCAAATAACATCTAGTAATCGCTTTTAAAAAGGCATAAAACGCTACATGGCCGTCCTAAAGCAAACCGAGAAAACACACGTATCTCTTATTTATTTAAAGCACTACTCTACGAGCCAAGTCGAGTCACTCAGGCTTAATTGCCTGCAATGGCCTTCGCGAAGCACGCCTTTAGTTCGCTTCATCCTGCTCCAGGTCACGACAGGCGTCGGCTTCCCCGTCTTTCAAAAGTTGAAGCTGCAGTGATCGTCAGGGAGTTCACGTTTCCTTTTCTACGTCACTGCACGCTGCGGTACTTAAACTTTCAGACGACAGTGTGGACTGTGTTAACGTATCTCTTCTCGTAGCGTTATGCCGTGTTATAACCCGCTCTGCGCTACAGTTATACCAGCTAACCAAACTGTTCATGCACTTTACAAAGTCAAGGACGTTAACTGCGGTTGTTTTTTATTTCTGTTATCTTTTTTTTTTTACACTCTCGAGGAAATACAGCGTACTTAGATGCTGGCTCAAATAAGCAAACACTACGTAAGTGAGCAAGGAAAAGAGAGTTTTCAAGCAAGAAGAAATTGCCGCTCATTTTAACTGTCGCGGAAGGCTACAAATGGGGCCATTTAGGTTAGAACGACTGGAAGTCGAGCATGTTGGTAAGGGTTCGTTACATTGTCGCGATTTAAGCGTGCTTCAAAATTTGTAGACGGTATAATTCTGTTCAGACGAAGTTAGCCTTACGGTTGAGGCATGGCGGATCGTTAATAGCGGTAAGCACGTGCGTATGTGTCAGCCCTCGGTTATGCGCCTAAATAGGCACGCCCGAACTTCTTTCGCGAGTCCCCGCACGTGTCTATATTTGACGGGATGGTGCTGCCTTGCTTTGAGCATGCTCAAATAAGCTTCTTTTTTTATGTCTTTCTTCTTTTCCGCCAGTGCGCGACTTTTCGGTTGATAGTCGGCTTTTATGTTGCACTTGTAGTCCCGCTTGTGATCTTCAATGCCGATGCAAAGGCGCTGATGCAAAGGGGGCGTGCTCTCGCTCAACGGAATGGCGGGGGGCGCTCGACGCCGAACGCCAACTATTTTAGCTCTTTGAGACGCACTCGCTGTCGCGCGAGAGCTTTTTTTTAACACGCCTTTTTTAATTCTAGGAGAATTTGCTTATTTGTCTGTGGCATACAGCACAAATCTATTTACTGAGCTGGGGGTCCGGGGGGTAATCTTTGTGTGTCCACCTAGCGGACATGTGCATTTCGTCTGCAGCTGAAGTGCTGATTGGCTGGGGGCGCCCGTCTTCTTCTCACGCATGTCCTAGCCCAGCCAATCAGAACTGCTGAAGCAGACGAAATGAACATGTCCACTAGGTGGACATTCGACGAGGTGTACATTACTTCAAAGTGTATAAAAGACGAATTAGTCATTTTTCGCTATAAGCTTTTTAACTACATAGTTTAGGGAACATATTGCAATTTACGAAGTGGTCTTCAATCAATAAAAAAAAAACGTTGTGGTTATGTACAGGCTGGCCGACATGTCCCAGGGCCGGCTATTCCATATCCTGGTAGAGTACCAGGGCAAAATCTATGCCATCGGTGGGTTGGGCGACCGCAATAGGTGAGTTCACGTCCCCCATAAGGCTAATCACGTGACCAATGAGGTGGATAACCTTGGATAGTTTCACGAAGGCCACTTAAGCCTTAATTTAACTACAACCTCACGAAGAAGCTTTGGTAGAGGCGGCAGTGCCACATATTATTCTTCACGAGTACTAATACAAATTACTTGTGTTTTGATTGTTTCTATTACAGTTTACTACCATCGGGCTCTTTTAGAAAATAGCAGGCAGATGAACAGCGGACACACAGATAGCGGACGGACGGACGGACGGACGGACCAGATAGATAGATAGATAGATAGATAGATAGATAGATAGATAGATAGATAGATAGATAGATAGATAGATAGATAGATAGATAGATAGATAGATAGATAGATAGATAGATAGATAGATAGATAGATAGATAGATAGATAGATAGATAGATAGATAGATAGATAGATAGATAGATAGATAGATAGATAGATAGATAGATAGATAGATAGATAGATAGATAGATAGATAGATAGATAGATAGATAGATAGATAGATAGATAGATAGATAGATAGATAGATAGATAGATAGATAGATAGATAGATAGATAGATAGATAGATAGATAGATAGATAGATAGATAGATAGATAGATAGATAGATAGATAGATAGATAGATAGATAGCCAAACATAAACACGACAATAAAGCAGTCATTCTAAAATAAACCGCAGAGCGCTATCGTCTGCTGAGTGCTACGATCCGTCTG
The DNA here is from genome assembly GCF_013339745.2 of Dermacentor silvarum. Classification (NCBI taxonomy): domain Eukaryota; kingdom Metazoa; phylum Arthropoda; class Arachnida; order Ixodida; family Ixodidae; genus Dermacentor; species Dermacentor silvarum. The sequence goes on from NC_051162.1 coordinate 96,138,338, forward strand.
CTGGCCGGTGGAGGATGTTGAGCGGACGGCTGTGCTGCTCTCGCATGGCGTCAGCCTCCGTGATCCTGGAGTCATGTCGCCTGGTGCTTGCGGGTGGCGCCATGCGTCCTGTCAGGGACGCCGGGAGCGCGTACCTCGTCGACGACGTGGTCTCGCTAAGGTTGCCGCAGCTCACGTAAGAACGCCTAATGAATAATTTGCGCACGCGCAGTCGGCTACACTAGTTTACGGGACACGGGAGTTGCGAAAAATCTGAATTCCTGCGATACCTAAGCACGTCGCCTCGAATTCAAGGTTTCGCTGTGTAGTAATAGGTTGTGTCCAAATTCATTGCCCCAGCAACGGCTGCCTCTGGGTGACAGAAACCAATCTCGAGGGCCGTGCTTTTGCTGACAGCTTGCGCCGGAAGCGATTGCGGAGCCGCAAACACGTAATAGACGATATATTTTGGATGTAGTATATTATCTTTGCAGTCTACATAACAAAGCATTAAATTAGAAGCGCTATGCTTCGAGAAAATACTGATATGACATATCTATTAGTTTTCATTTGCCTGCGTTCTAATATTGAAACCCCAGAAAAGATACAAGCAGGCCTCGGAGTGCCCCCTAAATAATTTACTTCAATAACTTTCTACAAGCGACTTTCGGTTTCGTTTCCAGGGGAGTGCCTGTGTCGTGACATCAAGATACAGATGGCGGTCACGTGGGAACAGCACGTCGCGACGTTTTGGCACACGCTCCAGCCAGAGACTCCCTTAGGGAAAGGGAGCCTATACAGTTATTCTAGCTGCAGCCATCTCGGTCGTCTGCTATGCTGCTATTTATTGCGCGGGCCGACGTAGCAGCATTACAGACCGTTTAACGAGCCGGAGCAAGTGCCAAAACGTCGTAATGTGCTGCTCCCACGTGACCACCTTCTGTGTCATGACATCACGACATTACACCTCTTAGGAAACTAAACCGGAAGTGGTTTGTAGAAAGTTATTGATGCGAAAGCGTCAAATGGCTCCCTGAGCGAGAAAGCCGGCGTCCGGCGTCTGTAGCAGCCTAAATTCCCATCGGCTGCGACGCCACGGCATGAGCGCGCCTCGACGGAGCAGAGCGGCCGAAACTAGAGTTGCTGTATAATGCTCTAGCCGAAACTCACTGTACCGAAACAGGCACCAGCGCGCCTGGTGTTGCATGAGGGGAGAGGGCATCGCCACGACGCTACGTCTCCCTCGCTCTCGCTCTCCGAAGCATGTGTTATCGGCGCGTTCTTTGTCTGCGTAAGCTCTCACCTGCATTCTAACCAAGGAGGTCTAAGATCAAAAGTTAAACCTCCTTGGTACTAACTGCGCCTCGGTGCGGTCAAATCAAAACGCCCCAAGCGTTTCAACGCGCTCGGTTGCCCGCGAGGAGTTCATAACTCGAAGGGCCGCTCAGCGGCGTTCAATTGGACATTAAATGCTTCCGCATTCACAACTCACAGGAAGTGCTTAGGTATCCTCGGATTTTTTTTTTTTGGGGGGGGGGGATAATTTAGGGCATTTTCAGGCTTGCCAGCGTGTTTTCTAGCATTTATAGGCCCAGGACATTCATTTAAAGCCAGAAAATGAAAAGCTAGAAATGCGACGTGAGTAACTCAAAGCATGGCGATTCTTATGAAACTGAGAGTTGGCCCCTGTGCACGCATTTCGGAGGGCACAGCAGGCAACGCTGTAGCGGACTAACGCGATGGTGTGTACATCGCAAAGTTGTTCTTGTGAAAGTAGGCAAGATGTTAAACTGCAATGAATATGGTAAAACCTCATTGGCTCATGCAATCAGGCTAGATAACTATTTGTCGCCGCCCCGTTTCAAAGGTGGTGCCAATAGAAATCATCGTCATCATCATCGGATTTACTGCCGCCACAGTAAAGTTCAGAGCCAGAGGAATCGTTGAAGAATTGAACAATGTAGTAATAAATTTGAAATGTTTCATCCATGAGATGATGTATGCATTGCGCTTACATATTGTGTCACAAGTTCATTTCTAGATATGTACTATTTCTATTTCAATGACATATACATTATACCGTACTCTCTGCCTTCGAATTTTTCAGGCTATACGTAAAAATCATGGTTCTATTTTTTTTTCATCCATTCCAGATCCTTTACTACAAAATGTATGATTGAGCTAGTGCTCGCATGCATAAATATTACCTGACCCCATGACTATAGCAGTAATGCCACGGGCTCAGATGAAATGCTCATTGATGTTGTATGTGTATTTAACTGAATAAAACATTCATTCATTCATTCATTCATTCATTCATTCATTCATTCATTCATTCATTCATTCATTCATATAATAGAGCCGATTAATCTTTATTTTCCTCTGGAGATGATAGGACCTAATAGAAAAGCTGCACTAAGTTTGACAGGCTCTCGATCTTTAGTGGGGTAGAAATGTAGCAGTACTATGAATACAGAGAAGGGTAACGCCCCATCAAGCGCAAACGGACAATATCAAAATATACCGCGAATTTCGTGCTGCGAGAAACAAACCAAGAAATCAGAAAAGCAAGATACTGTTAGCTTCACCATACATACAATCATTAGAATATACCTACAGTGCAGTGAGAAGAAAAATTAATAATAATAATAATTATTAGTACGTTGCCTCTCTCAAGATAAGCATAGAAGAAAAAATCGGCGTGACAGCATTTTCTAATTTCACGTGCATTTGGATATGGGTCGTGAAAGTTAATTGATGGAGTGATTGATTGATTTATTGACTGATTGATTGGGATTCAACAACTCAAGCAACCCTGAGGCTATGAGGGACGGCTGTCGCGTAGGTCTCCGGATTGAATTTAACGACCTGGGATTCCTTAACGTCCACTTATGTCTTAATCACCAACCGTGCTTGCATTTCGCCCCATTCTGATTGCGGCTGCCGCGGACGGGAATCCAACCCGCCACCTTGCGCGCAGCAACAGAACGCCAAAACCTGCACTGAGCCACCGCGGCGGGTATATATAAGTCGAAATCTAATTTCAGCAAGCGCTCGACAAGACATTCATTGCAGTAATGATGCGCGAATATTCGAAACGTTCGAACAACGAATCGAATAGTGTCCTAATCGATTCGGCGTTCGAATCAAATATTTTTTTTCGAATATTTCGAAACTGTCAACTGCGCGCAATTAAACTGAGAATTCGAGCAAGATTGCGATAAATTTAATCCCCGCGGCCGTATTATAAAGGCATAAAACATGAAAACTTACGTCTACCGTATTTACTCGAATATAAGGCGACTTTTTTTTTCTTTCAATGTTACCCAAAATACGCTATTGAGCGATATTCGTGAACAAAGCTTTCAAAAGTATCGAGCTCACGGAGTTCCTCCGTGGCGTCCGCCCGTAAAGACAGCCTGAATTAAGAGTACCCAGACGAGCTTTAAGGAACGCTGCGTCTCCAACGCACTCGACGGCACCGATGACGACGTTGTTTGGGATGCCGAGGACGCCTGCGAAGCATCCCACAAGGTGGTGGTGGTACAAACTTCTATTGCCTTTGATGGTGGGGGCGAAGCTCCCTACGTGGCACTTGGGTGCTCTCCCTTATATACTGTGAGGACGCACCCTTACAAAGCGAAGGAGAGCCACTGGAGCGTAGACATTCTCATAGCACTGGAGATGATCCGGCACTGGTCTTTTGGGGAAGTGCAGGATCAAAAGAAGGATGGCTTCTCTGGCAGTTCCGACGAGGGGATGCAGTTTGTGGCACCGACTGGTGATATTTAGTAAAGCCGAGCTTACGGTATACAAAGGTGTATCATGTTCAAAAGTTTTCTGTGTCTCTAAAAAAAATGTTGGTCGACCTATATTCGCATTATATATTATTTTATTTTTTATTTCTCGGCGAGTTCAATATGTCGGGTCGACCTATATTCGTTTTCGGCCTATATCTTTGAGCAAATATGGCACGTTGATCAGGGAGCCAGACTTTACAAGCTGTAGAAGCAGAAGAGTCCTGTGTATGCTCACAAACAGCTTATTCCTGATAGCCCATGCATTCGTGGTTTTAAAGAAGAACGCTTCGTAACGTGCAACGTAATGACAGAAACTTAATAGTACTAGTTTGTAAACGTCGTTTTTTTTTATCAATTGTAAAAACGGTTGTTCAAACGTGCAATGTAATGAGAGAAACTTGCTAACGTTAAAAGTACTAGTTTGTAAACGTCGTTTTTTTTTTTATCAATTCTGAGAACGGCTGTTCATTATATTCGAAGAGCATTCGAGATTAGATTCAATTCGATTTGGCAATATTCGATTCGTATTCGACTGGGCTTTAACAATTACTATTCACACACCCTTATATTACGGGTTGACATTTAGGTGAGGTGTAGGTACGTATTAGTGGTGAAATGAGGGTAGCTCGGGAAAAAAACGAAAAAAAAAACAATGCCGAGAAAGAAAAGACACCACAAGCGCCTATCCACAACCAAAATTAAGTTGAACGAAACAAGTATTTAGAATCGAGCAGTACTAACTGCGCAGTTGACAAAATTGGACGAAAATCACACGCACGGGTGAATGCCAGCAAAAGAACCGAAAAGCAGAGCGAATGAATAAATCAAGATTCATTGCACCTGATTCCGGTACAATCCAAACGGAATCCCTGGCAGCTGCACTTGGAATTGTATTACATTGACCCGCAGTACATAATCGTACGAAAGAGAAGAAAAAGCTAAGAAAGATCCTTCACTTATAGCTCCAGTCAGCGGGAAAGCTCTCTTTAAGCGTTCTGTCTTGCGAGAGCTTAGTGCTAATAATTAAGCGACTTCCAGGGTTGCAAACGGATTAGCGAGGTTGCAGTAGAGGCTTCAAACAGCGGCCCGAGCGAAGTCTCAATCGAGTCCCCGAACACTTTCTGTATACAGCCTTAGGAAGCAGCGTTTTCATGAGCCAGCGACGGCCACTCTTCTGCAATCAGGCCGGGTGGAAGTTTTAATTAATTTATACCCCCTTTCGCGATACAGCCGGGATGGCAGCGTACCCTTTCTAGAATAAATTTGATATACCAGATGATGTTGTTGTTGTTGTTGTTGTTGTTGTTGTTGTTGTTGTTGTTGTTGTTGTTGTTGTTGTTGTTGTTGTTGTTGTTGTTGTTGTTGTTGTTGTTGTTGTTGTTGTTGTTGTTGTTGTTGTTGTTGTTGTTGTTGTTGTTGTTGTTGTTGTTGTTGTTGTTGTTGTTGTTGTTGTTGTTGTTGTCAGGTGAACGCGTTTGTTGTCACGCCGAGGGCATTCTAGAATTGAAAAACGTTCCGTAAAGTAATTTGTTCAAGCTTCTTAATTATAGTCAACGCATTTCGATTTATTGTGCCAGTAGTGTCCGCCTCTTCGTACTGGACAGTTCGAGAATTAGAATTGAGCTATCTGTCACAAGCAACTTGAAAAAACGTTTGTTCAGTAAAGAAAAACAAAGGAAACACCCCATGTAGCAAAATGCAACACTAAAGCGTCGGGGTTGTAACGAAAGAAACTACAATTTGGAGACGTTTTTCTTTAGGTGTCACACAAGAAATCAGGCCTGAAAATCTCCAGTTCTACTCTCTACGGCACAGTCTCTGAATTGGCAGGCTATAGTCGTCTCGCATCCTATGGCAGCCTGTAAAATAGCCCTTATGGCGGCGATGACGACTGCAATTTCTGCATTTGAATGCGTGAAGCCATGCGAGTTTCTTGGCGTGCTCACCCTCGTTGGTACCTTTGCGTGCCGACCATTGTTTTCTCAGGCTCACAAATAGTCGCACGCCGATGCGTTTTCGTCGTTTGAGTACGCACGACTAGAGCGTACTAGATAGCATGACGTCAAAATCAGGGCTACATCTCTCACGCAAGAGTCCCTTCCGGATTAAGAAAAGCTCAGATTCAGTATGTCGCGAAATCGCGACAACAAGCTAGAAGAGATCAGGCTAAAAGGCAGCAACAGACAACAAGCTAGAAGAACCATAGAGGACATGTGCACAGCTAATATTGCATTAACCAAGTGTATTCTACTTAGCTGCTGGCGCAAGTTCTCTGCGGCGACGTATACGTTAACACGCAGCCTTGCTTTTTTTTTTTTTTTTCGATCGCCAGGAATTTCTCATGTAACATGAAAACATCTCTCACGTCGTAGTTGGAAAAAGCGTCACAAGCTTTCGCCACAAGCGCTGTTGCTGACGCCTCCGGAAAATCGATTTGATAATAATAATACCACAGCCACTTCTACAAAGCAGGCAGCAATAGCAAACATATTCAGAATGAAAAAGATTCAAGTCAATGCACTTCCATATGAAACAGTCACAGAAATTAATGAAAAAAAGGCAAGATAATACTCTTTACTTATCATGTAAGCAAGGATTGATGAAATGTTCGTGTAGTGTAGAGAAGTAGTTTGTAAATCAATATCTGGTTTATAAAATAAATTTAAATATGGTTGGCAGTGTGTATTATATTTTTTGCATAGAATAATTGGTATACCGTGAAGATTATACGCTCACGTCGATATTGAATCACCAACTCGCCCAAGCTTGTACTTTATACGTTTACGGACGAGCTGAAATGATCTATTTAGAAAATACTGTAAATCAGCTCTAGTCACATGATGAACGCTGCGCATACAACACTTGCTATACAGTTAACCCTGGCGCAAGTGTCTAAAGGGAGCTGCAAGCTTGGTGGATCAGCCAGCATGAAAGATAATGGGTTATAATTCGCCTATACATTGCGTACTTCCGGCTTCAAAAGTATTTGTGACGTTGCAAATCAATCGTTTTCAACAGCATATTTCGTAACGAGTGCAACAGTTTCGCAATGTTTATGCATGTGAGGAGAGACTTAATGCCTTGCCACGAGCGAGAATAAGAGATTTGAAGTAGCTTGATTTTTTTTTTTTATTAGTTACAGCCGTATGAAAAAAAGAGAGAGCAACAGACCATGAAGTCGGAAAAACGAAACATTTATTTGTGGCGAGCTCCTTCACCGGAAGAGTGGGAGATGAAGACGAAAACTTACAACCCGGAAGACCAGATACCGTTGGCGGAATGGGCTGATGGCGTCGCGGCAAAACAGGCGCCACGCTAGCCCACTCCGCTGGGAAACAGAACTCCACTCAACCTCGATAATAAAAGTTTATTCTCTCTCTTTCTCTTTGTTGGGATGCTTTGCCACTATAGAGGAAGTCAACTGTTATATCTAATTGAAATGCAGAAATCATAATAAAAAGGGGGAAACGAAAATGGAGTTGCTGTTCAGGAAACGGGGATTGGTTGGAAATTTAGAAAGATAAGTGCCTAATAAGTAACGCCATAAGAATGCCTGGAGCAACAAGAACAAAAATCAGGGAAAATCCATCTACTACCCAATGCATTCCCGTGGTAGCCCAACGTTCTCAGCGCCGTAGCTCTATTTATTTTTGTTGGAAACTCAACGTTCTGCCTGGTTAGCTTAGGTTAGGTTAGATTATGCATTGGTTATGCATTGTGCAGACCCGAACACCTCGTCAGCGACCATCGCTTCCCGAGGCTCCCATCGGCTCGCCTGTCGTCCTCCATGACAGTGCTGGCCAACGGCGCTGTGCTCGTCGTAGGGGGCGCCACGTATGGCCCCTCGGGCTTTCGTAGCCTCGACGACGTGCTCCTGCTCAAGCATCCGGGCGCGGATGTCACGTGGACCAAACTGTGCCCGATGCCGTTCCGGGTTCACTCGGCACTGTTGGTCGCCATCGGTGAGTACGGGGCGCAAATGATCGAGTGTATAAATGGTGCTCCAGACTTTAGGTGCGTCCATATAGCACCATTATAGCACCCCTTTTTCTCGTTATATAGGGTGTTCGTCAAAATAGCACTTTTTTATTACACATCAAATAGGGTGTGAACGTGCAAACTGGGTGCGAAGACATTAGAGTGTGTTTGTGTTCGACAAACGTGAAATGCGACATTGTTAATCAACGAGCAGAATGTGCTGCACTGAAATACCCAATTTTGTAAGCTATGCGTTTACGCATAGTTCATGATTAGATGAATGCATCATTTTGCTAGGCTGAAACGCACGAAGAGAAGACAGCAACTTGTCGAACCGAACGTAACTAATCTGTCATCGCTTCAGTACAGTGACGAAGGAAATTCACTAAATCTTATCTCGCATGTCATATTTATTGAAGGAGGTCTAATCTGAAATGCGTCCCAGCTCACCACGTACAACCATATATACACGTGCCCGTAGAAAACAATGATTTTGAAGGTAAAAAAAGTTCACCGACGATTACGATACTCCCTAATGCGAATTTCGAGCACAACTGTATACGTGTTTTCATTTCGCGATATGTTGGGTGGCTCGTGCGGCACGTTGCAAACGGAGCGAAGTGTGGCGCGACTGCCTCGCTGATCGGGAGATCGCGAGAGGCAGCGCGTGGGTGACGCGTGGCCGCGATTCACAGCAGCCGCAGCTGACAGACATCCGCTCATGCAGCGCTTTGTTTCCATACAGGCAATACGCTAGGGAGCCTACATGCAACGCCGTTTTAGGGTGGTGACAGCCTTTGTAAGGGCACTTGCCGCCACCAGCTAAATTGGCGGGTTAAATCTGGGGCACAAAATGGCGAAAGACCAGCTGACAGACCACATTTCCCGCAACCTTTGGTGACGTAAAATTAATTAACTTCTTTTAATAAACTTTGGAGACAAATGGCGCGTCTGAGCGCCGTACACGGCACGTCTACCTTTTAGTTAAACAGACTAGTAAGGACAGTCTTTATTACAGCACACTTCGAAAAACACCCTTTATATATTATGCACAACTGGAAGGCAACGACAATGCTTAATGCAGTTCACATTCTTGGCGTGAGATAATACTACCACGAGCACGCCATCGTGCCTTATAACTTGTTGCTTCATATGTGTCGCACGACATGCAATATTAAAGTAAGTTTGATGTGTTCAAATAACACGAAAAGGCAACTATATATAGTAATGATGTATGCAGGTTTCTTGTGCGCACTGAGGAAAAATAAAGAATTTAATAGATCGCGTGCCAACATTTGTACATCAGAGCATGACAAAAAGAAAGGCAGAAAGACTGGTGACCAAAATGGTTACCCACCAAATTTGGCGGTAAATAGCGATCACAGTTTTGGTGTTGTCGCCACCCTAAAACAGCGCTTGCATGTAGGCTCCCTACAATACGCGCTGCTCTGGCGCCATCTCTTAGCCATCGTCGCCGCAGCGCCCGTCTTGCGCTCTCTTCGCTATCGCTGTCTTTCATCCCCCGCTGTGCTCCTTCGCTCGGTTACGCTGAGGGCGCCGACGCTCACAGCAAGCACGGGTCCCTAAGAGCGGCGCTCTAAAACAGCGCATAAAACGATGACGGAAGAAAATAGAATACTTACCATGAAGCACTGACTAACAATTTGGAGAGCTTATTGCGAAAACAGCAAAAATAAAGAGGAAAATTAATTAACGTGACACGACTACAAGAAACATTGTCGCAAGATGAAACATATGCGTTTGAGAGCACCCATATTCAGCTCTAACTAAAAAAAAAATGGCAGACCTTGACTGTGAATGAAAGAATCGGCGCGCAATACTGCACATGTTTTATCATTGGTTTTTCTATTTCTTACTGCTGTCTTCGCAATAAACCCTCCAATTTGTTAATCAGCCCTTTGAGGTGTGTGATCTCTTTTCTTATGTCGCCGTCGTTTTATACGCTGTTGAAGAAGTAAATCTTCAAAAGTATAGTCGCGATAGAAGCGATAGCTGTATATTCGATTTTACTAAAACGAGAAAGTTCGATTTCATTAAAACGTTACTACTTGCTCGATTTTACTAAAACTAAAGCGAGCAAGTGTCTGCAAAAAACGGAAAGAAAACTTTCAGGCGTGACCTTTTAACGAACCATTAACTTACTCTTTCTAGGCTTTCTACTACAGTGTTACAAGGAGGGGACAGCAATCATTAGTAGCGTATAGAACAACGGTCATGGGCAGTTGTACGATTCTTGAGAAACACCGGCAACACACAAAGGTAACAAAATAGTAATAATATCGGTGTAGAAAGCACGGAGAAAACCTGCCGGCAACGCTTGTCATTTTGTGCAGCGCGGATGACTCGAGTACAGCGTTCACGCTGTCTGCCTTATTTTTTTTTTCTCTTTAGTTTTTTGTCTGTCTGCCATCTGCAATGTACAGAATTGGTTATATGTACGGGACGTGTGTTTTCCCAGGCTCATTGCTGGCGCAGTAACTCTCACTCACCTTTATCACTCACCTGCACGTACCGTACAAGCACTCTCTTTCATGTCGTCTGAAGCGGACAAATATGACGTATTAGTTTGCAGCTTTACGCGAAATCGTCGCATTTCTTTCTAATATTTCTTCGAATTTTACACCGAAGTCGCAGCGCGGGCAAGTTCGTGTGTGACGTCACGGTCTTTCTCCGCCCATGAACGGCCAAAACACTCGAAAATACTCTCTAATTCGTGACGTAGCTCTGATGACGTACCGGCGCTTTGGATGTGCGCGCGACATTCAAGAGAGGGAACTGTTGGCCCTAATTTTCTTCCGTAGCAGCGAAGGTTCCCGGCACATAACTGAAAACAGCGTCTTGGAAGAATACCGCGCGGTTCAAAACTGACTCGCAGCGCGTGAATCCGCGATTGGCTGACGAGTATAAAATGGACGTCCCGAGCGGCGACTGCACAACGCAGGCGACGGGAGGGACGCATCGTTCGGGAACGAGCAGGGGCAGTCAAGTGGCGCCGACTCGCGGCAACCGAGGAAGTCGCAGAAGCGGCGGCGGCGCGGCAACTTCAACGACGGCAGCGTCGTCGTCGGGAGAAGCGGCACTCGCAGGGGCATCGGCGGCACTGCCGCCGTCATCGCCGGAAGCGGCAACGTCACGGCGCGCGCGCCGTTCGACATTCCTTGGGTCGTCGACGCAGTTCGCGAGAAAGCTCACCGGCAGCACGTTTGCCTACTCTTGCGACGTGTGCGAACCAGTGTTACCAAATGGTTTTTTTTTTTAAGCGTGTCGCTAAACTGAGACAAAAACGTGGCTAAATTTCCGCTAAATTTTGCTGAAAGGTCGCTAAAAATTGTCGCTAGAAGTTTTGAGTAAATTTTAGAGGAAAAGCGGTTCGGTGTGAGAAAAGGAAAGATTGGCGCTCTCTTCTGCTGCTCAGCGTAAATTTTAGATAACGCAGGCGCTCTGGAACTATGTAATATAAGCTAACGTGGCTTATGTCTAGGGTCCGTGCCGGCTGACGATATAGCAATAAATTTTCCAGCAGCGTGTGTAGGGGGCTCTTACCTTGCTGATATACTTGCACAACATCGAACGATGACAGCTGAAATTCGGCGTTCGCACTCAGATTTTGAGGTTATAAATTCAGCACGGATCCAAAGAACACGGGTAATCTGATCTTTCTAAGAAAGCAAGCGAAGGCACAAGGTCCTCGTTACCCTGAAAATTGTACCACATATATGCCCTTTATCAAAGCACGCATGCGCAGAGTAACCGCTAAGCCTAGATAAAGGAAAGAGGCACGTACGCGTACTTCCACACGGCGTCGCACCACAATTTTTGCTATAGGCGTGGACGGCGCCGAGGTTATACCCACGTACAAAATAACACGTATTCTCGTTTCAAGAGGAATGCATCCAACGTCGACGCAAAAGGCGCGCTCAGCTATCATGCCATTTAGAGTTGCTTAAATAGGAAAATTCATCAGTGTTTATGACTATGTCAATGACTTTCTTTTCTTGGGGGGGGGGGGGGGGGGGGGCAGCAGATTTTTTGCAATTTTGCGATAATCAAAAATACACTGTTAACACTAAATGAAAAAAAATTATTCTGAGGTTTTACGTGTCAAAACACCGTATTGGTGCACGCCATTTTGGGGGAACTTGTAGTCTTGTATTAATTTTGACCATGCAGCTGGCGTTCTTCAATATGCACGCGCCTAAATCTAACTACGCCGAGCGTTTCTTCGTTTACTTCCCACCGCACGTTGAATGACTTACCTGGAATTGTCGAATCGAAACCGCATTTGACGACTGCTCAGGACTGCATTTCAAGTAACATTACAATCGTAGACCACATATAGCACCAGTTTTGAAACATGCTCTGCGAAAGTTTCAGAGTATCATTTCCAAAGTCACTTAGGTTCAGCAAAGTGCTGTTCGTAAGACATTTCTGCAGCAGTTATAGCACAGCTCGAAAACGCGTGGTACGCATACGCTGCACCGACTTCCAACCATCTAGATATGCATATCTAGCTGCATAGTTAGGATCGCAATATATAAGGCGTGCTGAAAGAAGAAAGCATACGAGAGATAAGGAGCACGAGCGCCATGAAAGAATAAAAAAAATGTGGGGAGCTTGCACTAGTGGTGCAAGGCTGGAGTAAACAGCAGAGCTGGTGATCGACCTAGCTTCTTCCAGGTTTTACTAGGCTTGGCTAAGTTTTGCTGGGAAATGCTAAGTGCTGCTAGGCACGGTACGTATTCCGAATCGGCTCGCCGCCGACGCGCAGATAGGGTGGCTAGAATTCTAGCCACCCTAGCGCAGATTCTCGCTTGGCCGCGCGACGAGCTTCAAGATGAGCGGCGGCTTCTTCGGGTGTCCGGACCTTCTTTGGTCATGGGTCAAGGCTACATGTACTCGCCATAGAGTCAACGAGAGTTCTGCCGCCATCGCGGCGGCTCCGAGCTTTTATCTCCCGGTGACGTCAGGACTAAGCTCCCGCCTCCACACTTGCCGGGCACAGCCAGACAAAGCCCACACAGCCCGCGAACCGTGTTTGCGCGACGTGACGTCACGGATTTTGGCTCCGTCTACCCGGCGGAGGGAGGAAGTTTTGGCGGGAGGGCGGGAGCCGGAGTTCTGGTCAGGTCACGTGATCCCTCGACGGGCGCGCGATGTCTGTGGCTAGGCCACGTGGGCTATTCAAGTACGCTGTAGCTAGGCGAAGCATGTGCGTGGTAGCTGGGAAGGGTGGCGTGAAGAGCTTGGCGAAGCGATGGCATACCTCGGCTACAGTGTACTAGAATACTTCGGTATTCTAGTACAGTGTACCTAGGCGAAGCGGGGGAGCGGCTATGCCAGGTGGTTGCTAGGCGACGCGAAGTGACGTAATAGCTAGACGGATGGAGATGCGCAGTCGTAGCAGCTGGCGCGGCGGCGGAGGAGCGAGGCGCAGATGTTCCAAGTTGTTGCTAGGCAACGCGGGGTGACGTCATCGCCAGGCGCAGTTTCAGGTCTACGCTACGCGGCGCAACGAAGAGCTTAAACATAGGGAGCCTACAAGCAAGCGCTGTTTTTGCATGTATGCTCCCTACTTAAACAGCTCCGCTGTTAAAAGGGGTTTTTCATTCACTGCTACGCAAAGGTACGAACAAAGCCTCATACACATGGCAAAAAGTGACGTCATCGCTGTTGCATTCTGAGGACACCGGACAACGCAGCCGAAGCATACAGATATAAAACAGATATGGCAGGATCGCCAAGCACGCATATGGAAGATGCGACCCTGAACTTGCTGGCGGGAATGATAAAAAAACTCGTGACAAATCACGTAATGGCCACGATTGCGGGCGTCTTTATCGCCACGGCAAGCGTGTGAGAGATATGCTCGCAACTGGTATATAAGTGCTGGGATTACTACTGCGCGAACCCGAGAAAGGTAGTATAGTTCGTCGCGGCGCTTGCCCACGTGAATGAATCGGCCGCTGCTCATTGGCCTCCCCGACCAGCGGCGAGCGGCACGCCGCAAAAATGGCTCCGAGACCCGTTGTATTCAATTCGCTCCGCGGCATGAAAGCGTTGCCGCAAGCCCTTTTTCGCGGCGCGCTTTCTGCCGCCTGCGTTTTAGCGCGCAGCTCTTAATTTTTGACGCCCGTTTCTGAGGCGAGCGTTGGCGTTGTCCCTCGTAACCGAGCGAACGAGCATAACGAAGGATGCAATCGAACGCGGAGCGGAAGATGAAAGACGGCGATAGCGGAGAGCGCGAGGAGGAAAGCGGAGGAGGAGGGTACAGCGGTGCCATGAGGCGGAAAGCGGGGGAGGAGGGTATGGAGAAAGCGTGAGAAGAAAGGCGTAGTGCCCGACGGCGCCAGAGTAGCGCGCCGTCGTCTGTTCACCGATGGCATGCGGCGAGCGCGTCCAACGATAACATATATGAAAACAAAGCGCTGCATGAGCGGAGGTATGTCTGTCTGCGGCGGCTGCTGTGAATCGCGACCACGCATAACCCACGCGCTGCCTTTCGCGATCTGCCGATTAGCGAGGCAGTCGCGCCACACTTGGCTCCGTTTGCAACGTGCCGCACGTGATAGATCAATTGTCTGCGCCAGCCAATATATCGCGAAATGAAAACACAGCTGTTGCGGTCGTACCACTTCGTTGCTGGTTTGCGATTGCCATGCGAGTCTGGAACACTGTGCCCTCTTCCTTGCAGACACGGACGCGTACGCCATAGGCGGATGCACGGACCGCCAGGACGGTGCCGGCACCCGCGCGGACATGCTGGTGATGCGAGCAGGCTGCGCGGGGCACCACCACGAAGACCAAGAGCTGTGCTGGGAGCGCTGGGGCACGCTGCCCGGCCGATTGGTCGGCATGGAAGCCGTGCTCTTCCGTGCCGAGGACGCCCGACCCAGCGACCCGAGCGCCTAACGGCGGCCGAGACGCACGTTACTGGGGCGGTCGCGTAATATTGCGCGCGGCGCGAGATTCGTTCTTCGTAGAAAAGGAAATATACGTATACATTTCAAGTTTTAAAATAAATCAGAACTGTATTATCAATTTTTCAACTAAGTATTGGGCACTTCACTACGCAAAAAGCTTGAGTGTGCCTATGCAGGTCCTTGTAGACAACAGAACATCATCAACGTACTGCAAAAGTTGAGCAGACGTTTGCATAACCAATGACGCATACAGAATTGTGTTCAGCGATAGGTAACAGTATCATTAATGTATGCGCATCATTGACTTGAAAAATACATTTGTACAGGCTAGACGACATACGTACAGTCAAACACAAAAGTTTACCGACCATGGGGTCTCAGAAAATGTTCAATTCCAGAGCAGCCGGTAGCTGTATCCAGAAAAACCGTATACGACAATGTTGATAGCATATTCTAGTCAAGCCCCTAAATGAAAATACCAGGTTGCATTGTGAGGCTGCGGAGATATTCAGCTTTTTCTCAGATTTCATGGTTCGTATTACTTTCTGGTTGACTGTACATGTGTGTGATTGCATATGAAAAAAAAAAATCGTACGAATGCACTTTGGTATGAAAAAGAGTGGGGCTAAGTACTCCATGTATTGATATCTTAAGTATTCTGAAAGTATTAAGTATTTTGAAATATTATCTAAAACGAAACCTGAAAGTGATCCAACAGTACTGTCTAACTTGGTTATAATGAACAGGCTCATGCAATAAAAACAGTTGACTATATCAGGTACCGAACCTAAATAAACTTTTGTGGTGCATTTGGCACATATGCATTTGTTATCTGCTACAATAGAGAAATATAACAAGCAAGAAACCCATTTAATTGATGCCAAAACAATGCGTGGTAATTTTTAACTGTGCCTTGCATTGTTTCTTAGTCACTTAGAATGGCATGCAATTAGGCGGCTTTATAGCAGTCAATGGACGCCCGGAAGTTCCACATATCCAATGTCCAGTTCATCATATGGAGCTCTCTTACGTAAGTACCGGTCAGCATGTTTGGCATGTTAAATATGAAGAATAATTTCGCTTTATCCAGGTTCGACTGTAGACATTATTCAGGCTAGACTGTATTCAACTTTGCTGAGTAACCATAAGCACAAAATTAAGTACATAGCAAGCGTGCTTACCACTGCCAAGCATTTGGTGCTACTCGGACAACTTTCAAGCAGGTGTCGCCAGACTACAGTAGTTAAGATTCTGGGTCATGTCAGCACGTAATTTTTCACAGATCCAGTGACATTACAATGATTCACTACAGGATGAAGGCCTCTCATAAGCATCTCCAATTGTCTTGCATCAGCAGACTCCTTGCTTGTAAATAATGGCTCACTGCAGGATGAAGGCCTCTCGTAATGATCCCCAATTACTTGTCTTCTATTAGCAGACTCCACGCCTGCAATTATCCTCATTCCATCATGCTACTTAGTTCTCTGCTGTCCTGCACTACCCATCCTGTAATTCTAGTAGGCCAGCAGGTATCTGCCCACTGCATTACATGACTTGCTCAACTCCATTGCTTTCCCATAATCTCAACTAGAATGTTGGTTACTGCTCCTTAATGTCTTGTACACACCACTGTCTTTCAGTCTCTTAATATTCAACTTATTTTTATTCCATTGCTTACTCCATGGTCGTTAACTTCTCGCACTTGTTAACTTCCAAGGTTCTGCACCTTATATTAGTAATGGGAAAATGTAGTGATTGTACAGCTTCTGTTAGCGGTAAGTATAGCGGTAAGCTGCCAGTCATGACTTGGTAATGCTGACCTTATGCCCTCCAACCTATTTTTATTCTGTAAGTTTCCTTCACATAATTGGGATCCCATGTGACTAATTGGCCTGGATAAACATACTCTTGCAGATTGTAGAGGCTGACTACATATCACAAATTCAAATTAACTTGCCCGGCTACTGGACATTATCTTAGTATTCCACATCTTTATACAAATCTATACTGCAAATGATACACATCTATATACTGCAAAGATGAGACAATGTACAGGACTCAAGATAGAGTTGATCTTTTATTTATCTCTCAACGCAAGGAACCACCAGCTCACACAAATACCTCCAAGGGCATCCAAGTCTTCTCCTAGTTCTCAACTGCACGCATAAGATGGAAAAAAAATTCTCAGCATGACTCAATCACTCACTGCGCTCGCTCTCAATGAACCACAGCCACCGCAGTTCATGCAGCAGTACAGGGCAATATATCGAGCAAGAGAACACGGCACTATAAACACAATGTAAATCACCAAAGTCCACAACTCCGTGTTTAGCAGCAGTACGCAATCAATGATGGCACGACACAGAGCTACTCTGCAGTGCTGGAGCAGTGCAATTGGAACGAGCTGCAGGAACAAACCATGCACGGTTCATATACTTCGTACACTGTTACAAGTTTGTGACCTTCAAATGAGCTTTCAGTATATCGCCGAGGCAACCCAGCAGACGCAATATCCACAAGGAACGAAAGAATGAAGATTGGACTACTACTTCACAAAGTCGCGCACACTTCACAGTGGGTGCTGTACACACAGTTTCAAGTGTTGCTAAGAAGGAAGAGGACTTGCGGAGCAATAAATAATGTACAAGTCATCCGCACATTAAGATGTGCTGTCCGAGTTTCCCCTTCGCTTCTACGCACAGTGCTGCCTAACTGTACAGCTTCCAAACCGTATCAAGTCTCGCAAAACACTCTATTACATGATCTCAAAATGTTTTGACACACAGGAACCCAAACAATATTTTGGACACACACAAGAGCAATCCTCTGTCCCACTCAAGGTAGGGCATATTGCACCAGCTTTACATTAAAAAATATGAACAAATAATCGATAAACTAGCACTAGTGTAAACTGCTAATTCCTACAGTGCTGATCCTTCATACCCAACTGGACTAGCTGGCTCGGGTCGACCACACGACACAATTTAGTGGTAATCAAAGACGGGATGCAAAGCATGGGCAAATAGGGAACACACGGACCTACAACTACGTTTGGTTTCATTGCTGCCTATGAAGGTTTCTGTGGCGATCTGCACACCACATCATTTAGATGTAAGCCCCTTGCTTTGTCTGCTGCAAACGGTGCTTGAGGTTTGCACAAGGTAGCGCACCTCTGACGACTAACGATTCGGGAGATGAAATAATCCTGTCACCAAACAGGCGTGCATTCAAAGCCGTTCACGCTCACTCACTCACTCACGCAGCGAATATTTTCATGACAAGACTATTTTGGCAGCTGCACCAGAAGCAAACGAAAATAACTGAAAAAAACCTGAGTCGGGCACGCCCTTAAGTGCATCAAAAAACTGCGAAAAAGGACACAGCATTTGGGCAACTGAAAGTGGTTCGAGAACGCTTGCGACCTGCCAGTCATAAATGATATGAAAAGTGATAATTTGGCAACAAAGCGATGATGCAAACAATTTAGCCCTTGAGCCTCTTAAGAAGCAGCTTTTGACATTGAGAAGCTAATGTCATCACGCATCATCAACAATGAGCCCACTGTGTTGCTCTGTCACCTCTGTATGCAGATGCATCTCGGCATTAATCTGTATTCAGCTTAGGAATGAAATGTTAGGTTTTTCATGAACCCAACACTGCAGACCACCAAGTATAAATAAGAATTTCATTCCCACACAGGTCTAGATATCTTGCAAACTAAAATTACGCAATACAAATGCCATTAACTTGAGAAGTCGGACTGGATGTAAAGACATGGGAAGTGCAACATACAACACTGTATGCCATATAGTATTTGCACCTTATCCAAACATACAAATTAGCTGAACTTATATTGTCATTATGAAAAAAAAATCCAACTTGCCCCATTGCAAGCTTTTATAATGTGTGTAGCAAGAACTCTAAACTAGACCGATGCATGTTTTATCATTTGATACAACTGTCCCATAAAAATATATAAGCCAGATCTAATGAAACTCAGCCTGTTATTATGCTTTTACCTTCCCAGATTTGCCTACCATGATTTGTCAAACACCAAGCTGGTACCCAGAAACAAAATGAGCGCAGCAACTGTACCATACGCATTTCCTTTCACAGATCATGGAACTGCAATGCCAGAAGAGACATAAGCACACATATTTATGTCAACATGCACATCGCTAGATACTTGTATAACTGGCGAGAGTAGTGTTATGTACAAAAAATAGATATGCAAAACCATGTCACGAAACAACATATACTTTTATGACACGCATGCACAGCGTTTTGTAGACTTGGAGGAAGATGATGCGAACATCAACACCATGCTTCAAAAGGTGCCGAAGAATAGGTACATGGCTAAGCAGACACTCTACAAGCGGTGGAAAAAAGATGAACACTGATGGTACAATGAACCTATGGTTGTTAACAAAAAAAAAAAAAACCTTTCAGTAAAGGTGAACTGCTCAACAATGACAGATTATGCTTAAGAAATTCCCTAAGTGATTGCACATGGTATACGCTGTACAAGCTCATGTGCCGCGCGTTGTAATCGCGTCGCCAGCTGAGCCAAAGCTTCACAAAAAGTGCCTTCGCCAACATGATCGCAAAGCTGCAACAGCGAGAGCGACTTGCTTGAATCGTGAGGAAGTAGTTCAGCGACTTGCGACTCGGATTCGCAAAACAATCGTTTCTATCGCTCTAGCAGGCAAAGCACGCAGGAACCTTATCAGTATGTCACCTTATTGGTATGAACCTTTGTCACTATGAATACAAAGGGTGCCAAGTTCTCGGATTCACTAACTGCCAAGAAATTATGGCTAATCTTTTCGAAAAGGGTGTGCTGAAGGTCCTGTGCTGCAAGGTTTAGCTGCAGCAAGAACTAAATGTAGAGGTTGTTTTAAACGTTTCAAGAAAAAATTAGTGCATTTTAGAGAAAAAACAATCCACTAAATTTTCAGTGAGAAGAGAAAAAAATAAAGAGCATGTGCGAACACTAATCTGCGAACATGCTGTTTAACTGCGTGTCTGCGTTGTATCTAAATTTCTGGAATTTTTGGTGCATGTGTTACACATGAAAATAAAGCAACATGTACAAGTAATAGCATGCTGTATCATGACCCAATCGCTACGATGTGCTCAAGAGGCACATCAAACCAGTAGTCTATCAACAAGAGCTTGGCGCCCTCCACATTCAACCTGTAATCGCATATACTTTCTTTTATCTTTTTTTTTCATTCACACGAACTTTGCCGTGCCTCACTTATCTGGTAAGCACAGTTCTGGAAGCGAACACTTGACAACGAATAGCAGAACACAAGAACATCGCAACATCCCCTCCCTGCTTCAATTCGCTCGCATCACGAGACATGTTTGAATACACGGCCTTTACAAGAAAGACGCTCCGGAGTTTTCTCATGCACTGTGGGCGAGATTAGAGGCATCAAGAAATCTGGCATCGAAGTGAAGATAGTCGCTATCCTCTTCAGCAAAGCTGGCTTCCAGAAGCAGCTTTCAATGCAGAAAATCGCCAGTAAAGCCAAAGAGCTTCTACCACTTTTAAACGACATCCACAAGCTGTGTTATCATAAGCACATTGTTGTAAACGTTTAAACAGTCACGTATGACTTATGCTTTTCAACAAGAAACTTCATCTGTGTTTTATTCCCCTCACGTCTGTGTCATACCTTTTACAGTTTGGGACGTTTTGCATAAGACAATTGCACATGTTAATCCGAGTGGTACATTTTATTGAAACCTTAAGAATTTTTAAGTAATTGGAGCATTCGTTTCTCTTTAAAACAAGGTTAGCCCTGGATTTACTGGAAAAGAAAAGAAAAAGTTTATATACACAAAACAATTTTGTTCTTGCAATTTTTTTACAATGTAAATTTGTTCTAAGTGCCTCATAACAAGAAGCAGACATTTCCCAACAAATATAAGCTTAAAAAACCAGTGATAGAATGAGTACATGACTGACAAAGACTTGCTCAAGAAACAAAAATATCAGACAATCTGGGCGCTCCACTTTTTAAATTTCACCGTGAAGCATGCGAAGATCTGTATGATAAAAAGCTGCAAACACAGATGTGTTGAAAGCTTGCTTCGTTAAAAAGCGGCATTATGGTTGAGAGGCTCAAAATGCAAGACTAGAATGTTGCTATCACACCTCCGCAAAAATCTAGTCAAGCATTTCTAATGAGAACGCACTCCA
This sequence comes from Dermacentor silvarum, assembly GCF_013339745.2. Classification (NCBI taxonomy): domain Eukaryota; kingdom Metazoa; phylum Arthropoda; class Arachnida; order Ixodida; family Ixodidae; genus Dermacentor; species Dermacentor silvarum. The sequence continues at coordinate 96,159,247 of NC_051162.1, forward strand.
AAAGTCAATTCTAAGCAGAGATTTTACTTTTACAAAGCATGGTCCATTTAGTAGACACATCCAGTTGGAGAGATCTTGAAGCCATCTATGAGGCCATTACTGGTGCCTATTTCGCACACACCACGTGGCTATGACCTTATGTACAAGGTTTCAAGCCTACATCGCAATTGAAGCAGACTAACTGCTGGCGAGTGCAGCAATGTCCTGACAATCTAAGATACACAAGCTGCCTTTCTGACAAAGGAGTGTGGCTCGCTACCTTCCCGGAATTTTAACTGCACACCAACTGAAGGGTACAACTGTCCTCAGCCTAAAAAAGAAGTAAATCTAAAAATTCTTGAGATTTCTTACCCTGTGAAGAATTTCAAAACCAGCGCACTGCACTAACTTTAAATTCAGGTGGCTACAACTGCACGATTCCACTGAGTTTGTCTCTCAAACCCTGAACTTACAATAGCTGAAATTATACGAATGGAACAGCATCAGCATCTATGCTGTGCACAAGGTAGTATGCTGTGCACAAACTCGACACGCAATATTTCGTCCGACATGGAGGATGCTAATTTTAGCTCGACGTAGCTACCAAAAGACCATAATGTTGGACGCTTTTTTCTTCCAATGCAGGAATCCCATGCAAGAACTGCAGCCATTCGCTGTAATCAGCGTAGATGTATACACTGCCAAGCTCTATAAGCGGGTTCATTTGCTTCCTCAAACAGTTTGTTTACTCAGTGCCCTATGCCAGAATAAAAAGGCGAAAACATTCATGTAGAACATAAAATTCTAAAACAACGTTGTTCAGTTTCAGTGCCCTCACAAAAATCAGGTGTGAATATTTCATAGCCTATCATGACGTCGAAACAAACATGACACGAGGTAAAGCCGAGAAAACAGGTCACAGAAATAATCAAGTTGTGCACATGCACAAAACATCAATAGGAAAAAAACACCCTGGTTAAAAACATACAACATCGATTGAATAAAACAGCCGGGTTGATGCTGTGCAACGATCACTTCTGTCAGTGCTTTCAACATACACGCAACATACATATCTGGTGCATTGGTCAGCACTCCAAAAATGTCACCATGTTTCCGCTGCCACATGTGATCCTGTCATACCCGACGAAGACTCAAATCGTGCAACTGAATGCATAAAATTCATACCTCAGCTTCAAAAACGAAGCCAGAATGATTCTGTAGGGGCATCAATTGGCTCATACAAGTGAGTGGTAAAACATTACATCAACTTGGCCCAACACGGGAGCACATATAGGGCAAGACTAAATGGTGAGAACACATAATGAAGACAACAAAAGCACAATTAATGTGCAGTCGTCTTTGTGCATGCACTTTTAATTAAAGTCTCGTATTACTTGCACTGATTAGCTCAAAATCACACCAATCACGGGGTTCAGAGAAAAGTCGTTTGGCAACTGCGAAAGATTCTTCGGTTCACTGACCCTTGTTAATGCAGCGAGCTTCTTCGCAATGAGGACACTGTGCTGGTAAGTAGTCCACACACTCCTGTTAAGCATAACATCAAGTTCTTCTGATGTCTCAAGAAAGTGGCACGAGCAGGCAATGATGCTCCCAGGAATGATCGTTCCACAACATGGCCCCTGTATTTGTACACTTTAAATAAACTATATATAATAAACATCGTATAGCTGTCTCTCTGCACACATTGAAAAACAAGTGCAAGCTCTAAAACAAGCTCAAGCATGAAAGACACTTGAAAGTAAGCGCAAACCTAAGTCCAACGGCTCGAGTGACTATGGCATGGGTGAGAGCTGCTGCACCGAGGGGCTAAGCCTGTATCTGGCACGCACGAAATGCAACCACAATTAGGAGCCACACGGTTTGGTGACGCAGATTGTTGCTGCCTTGCTCCAAGTCTGAAACAATGCTCCAATAAGTAAAAGCATCACTTGGGTGGCAGCAGTGATAGTTCTTCGACAACTGTCTGGAGACCCTGTGCCATGAAGCATTGGCAAAATGCCGCTTAGAGAGTGACAGTTGAGGAGGCATGGTTGTCAAGCCTAGATGCTGCACATAAAATGTAATAAGGAACATGCGTACGTGTGCAAGTCTTTCTGTTTAGCAGATGTGACTTCACCCGAATCGAACTGAAAAGGTGCAAAATCTTATCTGCTACAGGCGATTTTCTAAAATTACTTTTTAAACAAAAGAAATAAACATAGAAGTCCAGGCTAGCAACTTATCACAAGAATAACCACTGGCTATGGTCAGCACAAGGGTATGCACCTTCTTTCCTTTTAAAGTTAGTCACTGTCATAAGCGCGGTACTGCCAATGAAAAAAAAATTCATCCTGAATTTGTGGTTTCTATTACTTAGATATGCAAAAACTCAAGGAGACTACGAGACACAGATTTTAACATTGCGATGACATGTCGTTCATACAACTTTGACAGTTGTGGAAAGCAAAGAGTCTCCAAACAGTCTCACATTCGTTTTCATGAAGCAATAAAAAAAAGATCTTTCTCACGAGCGAGCCCAGCGCACTTCTCATAATAAATACGTCTCACACGAGACAAAGTGAGAACAAAGAGAACAACGGTGTAGCCCTAGCAACCAGACTCCCCAGGATTCTGTGGCGCAAGCGGTTCGCAGACTTCAACCTCCGGCTAGCCTTGGACGCCAGTCTCGCGATGCATGGGTCGAGAGCCGAGGGCCGAGGTCGGCGCCAGAGTAGGCCGCAAAAATGATCCGGGGCAAGCGTTGCTTCTCGGCGACTCCTCTCTTTACGTTGGACATAAAACTGCAAAATGCAATGCAAGACATGCAGTGAACCCTGCCACTGTACTCACCTTCAAAAAAAGCTCACCACTCAGCAATGGCAACAGGTGACAACCTCCGACTGGCGACAATGGCCGACGTAACCCGTTTCTTATATAGCAGGCAATGTTACAAAGGCTAGAGATAGAGCATACCATATGCGGGATGATGCGACTGGATAATGAAATGATTAACGCACCACATCATGACAGCACAAGCCCAAAGACAGATAAGTGTGAGCAGTGCAAATGAGAAGGTGCTGTGCCACGAGCTTTCCCACACAGCATGCCATGTTTTGCACATACCATGCACATCCGTTGGATATCGAGAAATGACTGCTGCACTCACGTTGCAATTTCGATTTATTTATTTTAAGAAACTGCATACTAATAAAATTATTCTTGCCAGCTTTTGACCACTTTGACTCCTCCCATACCCTTTAAAAAAATTCCCAAATTTTTCCCGCTTCTTTTTTTATGGTGCCTCATTTCGTGCACATCTTGACCCAATTAAAAAATGTATATGTATGAGTAATCATTTCATGCATATTCAGCAAAAATTTGAAGGAAATCAATTTGTGCCAGAAATGAGCCTTGTCTAACCTGGCCTTTAAGTCAGATGCAAGTTTAAAATTAAATTTTCCGAAGACATGGCAATGGACAGATGTAACATGCAAAATAATGTGAAGATACGATAACAGAGAGATGTAATAAGACAAATAGAGTGTATGTGAACCGAAACTGATTTCGTAAATCGGACTTTCCTTTAAAAACACATATCAGTTTCAAGCATCATTTTCTGGACACATGGCAACAGACAGATGTAGCACACAAAATGAAGTGCGCGATCGCAGAAACTCAGTTGTGCAGGACTGAAATGAGCTAATGAGCATGGTTCACTTCTGGTATACAACATTAAAAAAAAGTGTGCCTTGCACAAATGGGACTTGTCTGTGATGATCGTGTTGGTAGGATAAGCACAGCTTGGCCTGATAGCTGAAGGGTTCAGATGTATGGATAACTACCATATTTATTCGAATATAGAGCGAGGTTTCTACCCCAGAATCCTTAGCCTCGAAGTCACCTCCCGCCATATCCGCTAATTTTGCCTTTAGGTGTGGCTTCACGGCAGCGCGAATTTCGCCTTATAATGTGGCTTTACGGCAGCGCACACCGCGATGCCATGAAGCTACACTATAAGACGATATTTTTTTTCCTTGGGTCCTCCAAATGGCATTCTCGCCTTAAAATCGTGACTGCCTTATGATCAAATATGGTAATTTAGACACAGCTGAACAGCTTCTACCCAAGGCTGTGACAAAACAAACTTGGCTGGTCAGCTTGACTAATGCTCTCGTCAATATGGTTGGCCAACCTACCTTTCAGGATGTAATCTGTCAAGAGCGTCGGCACTGTGGGGCTGTCATCATTGATGGCGCGGAGAACTGAGAGTGAAAGTGGGAAAAAAACAACTGAGTCAATATTCCGATGAAAGTTACTGAAGTCATAATTGCAGTCAAAAACTCAAACTGTCTGATCAAAGCTGTCATGTTCTCATGATGACAGCTAATGAAATCTGTTGCAGGTGATCACCTTTAGAGAAGGGATTCCAATGAGAAATACTGAAATATCTTAAACAGCAGGGGTGTGCAAATAGCAAACAGTAGATGAAAAAAAAGGTGAATATCATTCAATGTAACAAAAAATTTCACAAAATTTAATGCTTACAAATTTTGGGCAGAAAAATATGGTGCTGCACATGTTCGGGAGTCTCCCAGCATTGCATAACAAGAATGTATCAAGCTATCAATAACATAGGTACATAGAAATCAAGTTGTACAGTTCAGCCTACCCTTACTAACGGGAACACCAAGTTACAATGCCAGCACTGATTACAGCTCAGTTATAGTGCATATATGAAGGTCTGGAAAATATTTTTATATGAATAAAATCTCTGTTCAATAGAATGAAGTGATTTTTTCTCTCTGAAACTAATGAATCAGTGATGTTCTGCTGTACTGAATACCAACGAGGTCCTCAGTTTGATAGTGGACCTGTGTTTCATGACAATCATTTATTTATTGCGTAGAAAAGTTTAGCTTTCCAGTTTTTCTTCTAAATACAGAAGGGCTATCCCAACTTTACTGCAGGTGAGCTATCGTGAGGCCAATCTGCACGACAGATGAAAGGACCGCGCATCATGTCACTCTATCACCGCTCCGCCTTCACCGACAGTGAAGAGCAGGTGTCATCTCCACCGTTTCATTGTAAGGTTCAGCAGAGTGATTTGCCACCTGTTAAAGATTATGAAACCTGCTGCTAAGCGTGCGACACTCGTCCCGCTTTCCCCCCCCCCCCTCGCACTTCCTCCTTCATCCGCCATCCGTGCAAATGCGTGCAACCACGACACTTTTGCACCCATCGTGTTAAGCTAAAGCTAGTCTTGTGACTGGTAGCACGAAGCTACGAAAAAAAAGTCATCAGAGACACTAAAGACTGCCTATGTGAGAGAATGTGAAAGCATTATACCGTGTGTAGACCTCGAAACGTCATGAATGCGCTCATTTTATACACTCATGACGTGGCGCCACCTACTCCGCATTGTCTGCACCGTCATGTGCCCAATGACGCATGCACTAGGCCACACCTTTAGTCAGCCACATGGCTGCCACATGATGTGCGCAATCACACATGCACTAGGCCATAGCCTTCTCACCAAGCTAACACTCCTCACCAGGCACCAAACTAACTTTATAAGACGACGCCCGATTAGGCCTAATGGCATAGGCAGTTTCGCCATGACATAAATTCAGTGTAAGCAGCCGCGAAATGGTTGCCGATAGTATATTTATGCGGGTGGATCATGTGATTGGTCCCGAGATAACACGTGCAGGTTGGATTGACGGCTGTTGAAGCGGCCTGAAGACTTTTGCACCCACCGTGCTAAGCTAAAGCTAGTCTTGTGACTGGTTGCACGAAGCTACGAAAAAAAAGTCATCAGAGACACTAAAGACTGCCTATGTGAGAGAATGTGAAAGCATTATGCCGTTTGTAGACTTCGAAACGTCATGAACGCGCTCATTTTATACACTCATGACGTGGCGCCACCTACTCCGCATTGTCTGCACCGTCATGTGCCCAATGACGCATGCACTAGGCCACACCTTTAGTCAGCCACATGGCTGCCACATGACGTGTGCAATCACACATGCACTAGGCCATAGCCTTCTCACCAAGCTAACACTCCTCACCAGGCACCAAACTAACTTTATAAGACGACGCCCGATTAGGCCTAATGGCATAGGCAGTTTCGCCGTGACATAAATTCAGTGTAAGCCGCCGCGAAATGGTTGCCGATAGTATGTTTATGCGGGTGGATCATGTGATTGGTCCCGAGATAACACGTGCAGGTTGGATTGACGGCTGTTGAAGCGGCCTGAAGATCGTCGCTGCGTATTCAACACGATCCACGTGCCTATCGGCGGCTAATCGACTCACTGAAATACGCGCCGCTTTTGTTGCCGTTCCCTCTGTCCACGTCGCGTTATCATTTCGCTCAGTCCTGACGACCCGGCTGAGCATTGTACCAACGGAGGTGGCCCCGACCGGCGCGTCACCGTTCAGCGAATTGCGGCACTTGGGCTCCGTGTGTACGATCCCAGCCTCGGGCTGACGTCGGGTAGCGCTCGCAGTGACAAAGTTGACTACTGCGTTAGACGGGGCGGCCCGTCCGCAGCACGCTTGGCGCTCCTTTTGAGACACAAACAAAGTGAAATGCCAACTTCGAAGGGTAGTGCTTTGGCCAGTTGGTTGCTAGATAATATAAATAATAGATATTCGAATCGAATTATTGTAACGTTCACTATTCGATTCGGTGATACTCAATATTCGCACACACCTATTAAATAACACAAATCCCCACACGCACTCTGTGGGGTTACGAAAGCAGTATTCAGGAATGCCTGGAACCATGCATGCAAGCCAGAGAAGCGTAATGGTAGCAATACCACGTTGATGAGACATGATATCATTGAAAGGATTGTCTGACAATTTCAAAACCAGAAAAAAGGCATAATAGAGACAGTGCATGAACACTGGTTCACCAAGGGCTAGTTAGTGTTCATCATTATTGTTACTGTGCTGCTTCATTTTTCGACTTCGAGAAACAGAAAAACAAGAGGCAAACCCTTACGCATGTATAAACAGGTAAATACAGTATGCTCCACTGTTGAAGGGAACACCTAATTAGTATTTAAACTAACGTAGCTTGAACATATACCAACACGGCAGGAAAAAGGTGCTCGATGTCGTGCTTTAGGCAGAACTGAAATAGTAATAAAAAAAAATATTGCCGAGGCCTTTATACCAGAACTGAGCTGTAGAGAGTCCCAAAATATGACCTTCGTGTTCCCTTTAAGAGCAAGCCTTAGCTCGAGACTAACCCGAATTTCTTTACTTAAATATACATGTAAAATGCAGAAATCCTTTCACCAGACCACCACTGGACCGCTTTTAAGGAAATTTGTAGCATTTTTGCGAGAAAGCTAAATTTCAGCAACTGTAGGAAAAAGAATTGTGACTCAGGACGTCATACTTTTTATGAAAACTGCTGAAAATTGGTATGTTTCAGAAAAATTGAAGCACAAATTATAAACTATAACACGGCAACAAAAACAGCTATTGCAGTTTTATAAACTGTATCTGTTAGAGCATCTCAAGCAGACACATTTGATACATGAGTTTACAACTTAAGTAAAAATGTTACAATGTTTATGAAGGTATAAAAAATAGTGCCACTCACTAATTACCGGTATACATTTCGAAGCAATGTAGAGTAGGTAAGTTTTGCCCACTTGAGATGTCTCAATAGGTCCAGCTTACAGAATTTGTGACATCATTCTTATTGCCGAGTAACAGAGTTGTAAACTCGATGCTTCAGGTTTGTTATAGTATATGGCGATTTACATCAATTATTGGCAAATATTTGACAGCCCTAGTGAAAAATCTGCTCTCTGCAGTCAGTAAATGACATTAACTTTTTTAATACAATAACCCTCACCACATTCGGTGCAGTGGATGCCAAGGAAAATGATTTCTCCATTCCCATGAATTTAGATAGGTGCTCCCAAGGTAAGCGTTCCTCTTAACAGTGTACCATACAGTACATACATGCTTCTGCAAGCATGTGTGTAGGTGCTTAAATCCTGAGCAATGAACTTTGAAAGTTTCACATTTAAAATGAACATATGAAGAAACAAAACTATGTGGCAAGAGAGATCTGAAGAAGTGAGATAAGGGAAGTAAGGCAGCTTCATTACGATTGCAATGTTTCCTGAAAAATCATCTTTGGCTGTACTGCCCTAACTAATTTATGCAGTGGTTTGTGTGACAGACATGCAGCTTGGTGTGACACTCACTTTTGATGAGGATCTGTAAGGAGGCGTTGTTTGGAGGGCCCTTGTCAACGTTGTAAGGGATCACCGTGGTGAGATACTGCACAGTGGAGAAGGAAAAGGCAAGAAGTTTATTCCCTTAAGACTGGGGGGCGCACAACGGGACTGTTGATCACAAAGGCAAGGCCGATATGGAAGAAAAACGCTTAACCTTGTACTTGGCCGCGCAATGCTTGAAACAGCGAAACTGGGCGATTGAAGCCCAGCATTTTCCGGAAGTGTGCACAAACTTTTCATCTTATTACTCATGATGATAATTTCTTTTCGCGCGTCTCGAACTTACAGCTGTCACTGCACGTTGCATTGCGCAGCTTGCAACACTGACACCGCGTTCCAAGAGACCCGCTCCGTGAATGCATCTCTCTCTCGCTCTCATAGCACGCAAAACCTCTTCACCTCGCAGAGCATGAACGTATGAATGCGCCAGCTGTGAACGAAGATGACGACGCTCGAACGCAATCATATGGTTCGCATAAATGCATGCTCTGCAGGCGTGGCTGTATAGCTTAGTGGTTACGACGCTCGCCTTGGGACCGAGGGTATGCGGGTTCAAATCCCAACTCGGCAAGAAAGTTTATTTTCTTTTCTTTCTTGGTAATTTCTTGCTATGCACCACAAATTACGGCTGGCTTACACAGCTTCGCTGTTAAAAGAAATCTTAATCTGAGCATGAGCAGATTTAACCATTTGGCTGCCGGTGTTTTTTTTTTTTTTGCAGCTGCTCCTTAACCCCCGACGTGTTTTTTTTTTTCCGTGTTGGCTCAGCGTACATTTATTTCACACAAGCGAATTCTTCACTATCATCATCACTTTCTCCCAATTCAAGGAGACAGGCCCAGTACACACCTTGGGTTCGGGCACACCGTGGTTGGCCGGGCGCCCCTTGCGCCGGTCGATGTGGAAGTGCCGACGCTTGTTCTGCACACTGAGCAGCAAAGAGATGAAGGTGTTCTTGAGTTCCTTCTCAAACTCGAGCTCGTCCCGCAGTGCCAGCTCCTGGATGAGCGTCTCCGAGTGCTCGCGGATCAGCCGCTCCAGCTCCACTAGCACCTCGTTCAGCTCAGCCGTCGAGAGCGTCTTGAGCCCTGTAAGGCGCCAATAACAAAAAGACATCCGACGTGTCGGCACTGCTACCATGGCAAGCTTTGTTTCACAAATCAGTCCTGCGAAAATCTGCAATGTGGAAGAAGTTGCAAAAAAGGTTAAAACTGTCACACAAAAGGCTTTGCAGCGAGTTGTGGGGATCAACCGTAGAACCAACACCTTTCTGGGGCGGTTGCTCTACCATCTGAGCTAACCAGGAGGCTAGCAGATTGTCGAGGGAGACTAAATCGACAACTTGGAGTGCAAATTTCTGCAAAAGTGATTTGCTGAATTCAGTGTCTCTGCGCTTCCAGTTGTCGATTGGTTCGGCATCACTCTGCAATCTGCTAGCCTCCTGGCTAGCTCAAATGGCAGAACAAGCTCCTCAAGAAAGGTGTAGGTGTCGGGTCCCTGGAGCCGGACAAAATTTCCTTTTAAAGGAAAAGCTTTCTTTTTTAGAAACCCGTACAACTTCCTTTCTAGCTTCATGCTAGTACTGAGTGGATGACAACTGGTACTTTTCATGCTTAGGCTGAACATTGCCACATGTCCGGTCAGTCACTCTTTGCTCATCTATGCTTGTCTTCTGCTAGGACAATGTTGTGGGGATCATCAAAATCACGTCTGCTGCAGAAAGAAGCAATAAAGTGACCACCATGTGAGGAAACCATGCGTAGGAGCATGTGCAATTTGGAGGCTACAGAGTCAGAAAAAGGCTCCTTGCGTGGTGCGACCAATACTCGAAAGAAAGCATGGAATATGCAGCGTGGAATAGGCTATATATGTAGACTTATTAAAGAAAACAAGGTATAGAGGTTGTACTATAAGCAAGCAGCAGAACTGCACAAAGGACTGACTGACTTCCACCATAGGAAGTGCATTTGAGCGCAGCATGTGTCCTACGGTCTAGAGATACGAAGTGCGGAAAAAAAGCGGGAAAATTCCGGAAAAAAAACAGGTTTCTTTCCGTTTTTCTCGGCGCACTTGGAAAAATTGGCCAAAATTTCCACGGGGAAAAACGTACAGAAATAAAACTTGGGCAACACCTAGCGTTGAACGTGAAAGGGAAACGCAGAACGCGAAACCGAAACGTCGCACATGATACTGAAACAGCATACGACGGCTGACCACTCGCCATCGATATCACATAATGTCAGCTCCGGCGTCAGTGTGGCTTCGTCATTCGGGTGCGGTGTCTCATGTTTTGGTGCCCGTTATTGTTCAATTTTGGCTTTCCCTCATGCACTTGTGCAACCTGTGGCGCAAGTCCGCATATGAAGCCGTGTGGAAGCAGATTCTGCAATGGTACGGCCAATTTCCGACGTGTGGATGCACTTCACGGTCGGGGAGACCTTCACGGTCGGGGAGACATCTTGATCCATGTTTCCATAGCCGAAGCCACGACGAAATAGCCACAGAAGAGACATTTCAATGTTCTTTGTTCTAACTGCCGTAACAATTCTAAGAAGCCGCACCCGTCCACAGAGAACTAAACGCGTTCGCGGTGATGTTTCTGGCTTGTCTTCGATTTGTTAAACCCTGCATTCATTTGTGAAAAGGCAGAAAGCATTTCACTTCTGTTATTTACATAATCAGAGTTATGGCTTTTGACATTTCGCAATAAACTATTAATCGCATGCTCAAGAAACTTTGTTCTTTTCCATTTTTTCCAAAATTTCGGGAAAAAACGTGAAAAAAAACAGGTTTTTTTCCGACTGCTCAAAATTTCCGGAAATTTTGCATCAAAGATGACCCTTGGCCATGGTAGGACTCCTAAGGGTCACGGTAGGACCCTTTGAGTGTGTGTCATTGACATCCTAGTTTATTCAGAAGTACTTTGGCTAATTTTGTGCATTAGACGTGAATGCTGAGGAGCTAGCATCAAGCTTATTGTTCCATATTTCATTTCGTGCGTTGCCTTTTGCAGTTTGCAAAGCGCTGCTCAAAAACTACTCCAAAAGGCCGAGTCGCTTCAATGTTGAAATCTTAACCAATATTTACTATGCCAGTTTTTGGCAGCTTTCGTAGCAATCTATCACCTCGTTTAAACCTTTTAAAAAAGTTTTGTTTTCATACCTTCACGATTAAATAATCTACACAATGAACGTAATATACACCTCAGAATAATCAGAAAGGAGTCATCTTTCGATTCCCATCATGCTTATTTCGTGAGCAAAAGTGTGATAAATAGAGGCTTTGTTTCTAGGGTTCTATTTATCTCCACAAAACAGAGCTGCCAACTCACTTTCCCCATAGACGAGTGACGAGATGGCATGTTTGGTCATGGCATCGTTGGCCGTCTTCTCCGGGGAGCCGTCCGGCGATGGAACCCCTTCGGAAGGGCCGTTTTCCTGCAGAAAGAAAGCAAAAACCAAACACAGGGAGCTTCAGTATGAGAAAATATTTACCTTGGCCGCTGCTGACTGAGCTTGCAGACTTTGTTTCTGATGATTATTTTGGGATCTTCCTTGGCATAGCCAGTGCAAACATAGCAGAGTACACAGGTCAGCAACTATTTCACAACTTTCCAGCACAAGGTTCCTCTTGAGGCCCAACTCCGGTTTTGTGTACAGGACCCAGAGGGAGCAAGTTCTCTCATCAGGCCAGCAGTGAAAAAAATTTGAATAAAACTAGTGGCTTTTAAAACATTTGTGCCACGTTCCAGCGATGAACTAAGTGAAATGTAACGGCAAGCAGGCTGGAGAACAAAACTACCTCATCTCACAGGTTCAGCATCGCATGTGCGAAAATTCGAAATCATATCTTTTGGTCGGTTTGCATTTTTAGGAAACCCTCTTCACATTGTATTTCAGCTCAACACTCTACAGCCTTAAATATAGCTGGGCAAGAAGCACAGAACGTCCTATGCAACAAGCCGCCACTTTGAAGCAGGCATGCAAGAAATCATTCAAGATTAAGCCATATAATGACTGCGAAATTTGAAAAGAGACACACTACCAATACTCTGTACATTCAATGGTGCTTGAATAACAGTAAATGGCAGTGACAGCTTCATGATGTTTCTGTACTCTGAATAATGTTTACCGAGTAATAGTGATAGTATATCAAGGTGACCAGATGAGTTTGGGCCAGCATGTAGATGGTGCTCTCAAAACAAGCGCAAAATAGTGGCACATACAGTCTAAAAATAGCCAAAAACAAATGGAATGTTCTTCTCCAAAGCATCTAGCCTCTGAAAATGTGGCTATTAAATACACACTCTGTTTGTACATTACACATTCATGTGCATCCAGAAAGATGACTGAATTTGCTAAAGATAGTAACAATGAATGGTGGAAAACTAGTCATCATCATAGCTGAGTGATTGACGTGGTTTAACATACCAAATGAAAGCATACCTGTTGGGCCTCCCGCGTCACGTAAAGTGCTACTTCATGTGAATAAAGCTCAAACTTCAAATGCAACACAGGGAACATCAGAAAGAAACAATAGTAGTGGAGTGCTCCAGATTAATTTTGACCATCGAGAGTTCTTTAATGTGCACAAAAAAGCACTGCACACAATCATTCTGCCTTCTACCCCTATTAGAATGTGGCCACCATGGAATCAACCCCACAACCTCCCATATGATAAAATTTGCATATTTTAACGAACGCTACAGTGCACACTTTCTGAACGCTTCCTGTAAAAGACTCTCAAATTCATACATTACAGATGCATAAGTGTACAGAGAGATGACTGAATTCAACTGAATTCAATTAGGTTTTATTTCCTTTTGTAGAAAAGAGGAGCCAGAGCGAAAAGCTGAGAAATCAACTTGAAAAGGGGTTCCGACTTCCTACAACAATTTCTTAAAAGGTATTAAAAATCAGTCATTGTAGTCAACGCCACTACTTTGAAGTAAACAACAATAGTGACAGCTTGTGGGTTGCTGTTATATCACTTCTGACAAACGTTAAGTAATTGACGGAATTTAACCCTGTAACGTTCAATATTAGGGTACCATGTATGGTAGGCTGTTTTGATACCTCAAAAATAAATTCAAATATGCTGGAGCGAGTTTTCAGTTGTAGCTAGTTCAGAAAAGAAACCGCTAATTATTCACTAATTAATTATTTACTATACTAATTAAGCTTAAAATCACATTAAAACTTCACCATTCTTTTTTACAAGTGTACGTTTCATAGTCAGTAATGAAAGCGTACAAGTCAATTTAACTTTTTCTTGATGCAGAAAACATTTAACTTTTTCTTGATGCGTTTGGTCATTACAGGGTTTAATGTCTCAGAGTACGAAAGGACTCGCGCACACGAATCCTTTCGTTGGCAGCGAGGGAAATAAGGATGCCAGGATTGACAGATGTCGAGAGAGAGAGACAGTGACAACCGAGTGTACTGTGAGATTAGTGTGATGGTCATCAGTTTAGAGAGTTCTGTTCATCCATAGTTTTTTTCTTGCTTTTTTTTACGTGAGGACAGATGTTCTGTCAAGTGTTCACACCATTGATTCCCTCCCTACCTGCATGATCTCGTCAATCTCCTCAAGCACCTGCTCGGCTGTGAAGATAGGCTCCTGCTGTAGACTGGAGAGGATGAGTGCGTGAAGGTCCAGGTCCTTGGCCAGCTCTTCTTCATCGTCCGAGCCATTGTCAAGTCCACCATCCAGACGCTCCGATTTCTGCAACACAGAACCAGGCCACGATTTTTCACAGAGAACCATTTGCCACTCGGTTGCTATTCACCATTAATATGAGAGCCATCTTAATGGCAATATTTCTCCGCTAAGCGTAAGTGTTTCTATTGTGCACCTGTGTTGCTGCTGCAATGAAAGATGTCAAGTGTCTCACCGCTCGTTCATTGAGGTTGAGCGCTGGCAGCTGCAGTTTCCTGGCGTAAGACTTGGACCAGTCGATGGGCAGGATGTTGCCAAAGTTGCCAGTGATCGTCCACCAAGTCCTGGTAAGGAAGGAAAGAGGCAACGAAATTGACTGACCTAAACAGCAACAATTTGATATCCCTTACATGTAAACATGTGCACAAGTACATGTGCACAAGTATATGTTAATGACTAAATTGCCCGCGAGGCAGTCACAAATAACTTCATGCTAGAGACACAGTACAAGACAGCTATGTGCCCGGTCCAATTTCAGCGATGTGCCTGGTCCAATTTTATTTAAAGGTCTATGAAACAGATGCGGGCCACCATATTTGCTCTCGACCTATTCTGAGCATGTCAAAGAAGTAAAAGCAAAAGGCATTATAATAAGAAAGTCATCAGTCCCAGAACTTTTAAACACAAGAAAAGTGTGACTAAAAATATTGGGGGCTCTATATGCCGCACTTCACTCTCCCACGTCGTTGAAATACAGTAGCCAACAGCAGCAGGGCATTGGTCTTAGGAAGCAAAAGTTGGTGCACCATAATTGCCAAGCCTGCGCAGCATGTTGATGGTGTCATTTCTATAGTCACAAGAGCTTCTGCAGAACATAAGTTGGCACGCCATGTGCTTGGTGTGTTGATGGCATCGTTTCTGTGCTTACCCCACCTTCTACATGGTTGTCATGACAATTAGGCGATAATTAAAATGGCTGTAAAACATAATGTCATAGTTTTTTCACAGTGCTCGCAATATCATGCGTACATAAATCACACATTAGATTTCTAACCAACGATCGCGGCACCGCAAGTCAATGTTACATCCAATGAACAAAGTGCACAAGTTCGGCAAATTCTAATGATGCCATCAGCAGTGCCAACACGCTTTCTCAGACGTGTTCCAGGGACTCTTTAAGGGCAATGTACCGAAACATTTGGCTCGCTTGTTCTAAATACATATACTCAAGGCTTCTTTGCTGCAAGATCTGGCAGTACTGACTGTAGCTTACAATCCGTTTTGTTAAGTAATATGTTAGATCTTTAATATTATATTAGTTATTATATTAGTTACGGCCATGTAATGCGTAAAGCAGATAACCAGTGGCCTATTACAGTAATAAATGGGGTGCAAAGGGATGAGAAATGCAGTTGAGGCCCACAAAACTAGCTAAGTGGTGCAATGAGATTAGGAAATTTGCAGGCATAGGATAGGGCCAGCTGATGCCAGACAGAGTTATTTCAGGTCTCTGGCAAGGGATATTCATCTGGCAATGGACATAAGTTAGGATGACAATGTTGATTATGAGGCATTTACAAGCCTGTTTTATCCAAATGAAAAGCAATAAGGTTGTGTCATGCTGTAATGAGAAAAATAAATACAGTCGAACATGCAAACCAGCCTTGTAGACCACAGGGTAAGATTGGGAAGGCAATCCTGTCTCTGCTTCTACAAAGCCGACACTTGGGCCCCCAAAACGTAAAAACTATTGCAATCTGTTTTTATTCCAAATCTGCCATTAGCCCTCCATAATAGGTCAAATTGGCTCG
This sequence comes from Dermacentor silvarum, assembly GCF_013339745.2. Lineage (NCBI taxonomy): Eukaryota > Metazoa > Arthropoda > Arachnida > Ixodida > Ixodidae > Dermacentor > Dermacentor silvarum. The sequence continues at coordinate 96,174,962 of NC_051162.1, forward strand.
GGCTCCGCCCATTCGCACATATGAGCTGGACTCTAACTATTCTGACCTATCACGGATGGGTAATGGCAGATTTGGAATAAAGCCAGATTGCAACAGTTTTACATTATACCGGCCTTGGTTTCACAAAGGCTGTTTGCTTGAGACAAGACTTCTAAGCAACACTGGCTTTGTAATTTTTCTACATGAAGCAGAGAGCGAACATATACCGAGGTCAAACGAGATAATGAAGAGGTAGACATATCTGACTGATTATGGCATGGAAAAGCTAGGCGTACAGGTAAGAAAGCTTCTGAAGATCATCAAAAGAACTGCAACCCACTGCACGGGGGAGGTAAAGAGTAAAAAGACGGCAAAAGTAAGCATGATTACGCTGAAAGCAACCTCAAATTGGCGCCTTGCTTATACGACAATAATGCCACAAACACTTCATTGACTCGACATAGTGGGACCTCACACGACCACACATACCGATGATGCTATAGACCTGATCAATGAGGAAGCGTGCTTTTCTTTTTATTCTGGGGACAAAAGCTGAAATATTGAATGAAAAAAAAAATCTAATGAACGGGGCTAATAGAAGAATGACACGTTTCAATACAATCGCTTCCGCAAGGGGGCGGCACGATCGTTAGGGGCTGCAGCGGCAGTGATCGACTCGCCGTCCCGCCGCCGTAACGGAAAACACGAGTATAGCAGACGACAGTGCACAAAGCAGAAAGTAAGAACGAGGAGAGCTGGGGCCGCGAAAAAAAAAAAAAAAAAAAACAAAAACAAGCTTAGAAACCCGCGTGCGCGGAGTGCGCTTTATTGATTGACCCAACGAATGCGCTCCATAAACCGCGCCGACACCCGACCCGACGCCAATGTATCAGGCCAGACGGCGCCACTGTCCGATGTCGTTACTGTCGCTTACTTCCTCTCTCCCTCTGTCGTCTGGAAAGCGCTTCGTGGATTGGGACGCGGAAAAGTATACCCCGTCACGCTAATTGCGTGCAGTAGCGTGCGTAAGCTACAAATGGCACCTTGCAGCCACTGAGTGTGTGCATACGGTCACCATCGTACTTAACCGGACCCCGGAGTTTTAAGCGCCTCTCCGCTGGAGACTGCTACATTTGATGTTTGCGCATCACGTTCCGCGTTCGTTGAAGCATGGCCGGACTAGAGAGGGGATACGCGCGCTCTTTGCAAGAGCGCACAGAGTCGTTAAAATTAGGAGCACGTGTACGACACCCGCCCGGAAAACTGAATTTCGTCGCCGTTGTCTTTCCATGTCGCCTTTTCATGAATACGTACATTGATAGCTAAGTACACTGTACACAAAAGCATGCACTTGTGTATAACACGGGGGGGCTTGCTTGGCGCTTTTCGGCCGGACCTGATCCTAGCACACCTGATCCTTGCACCATTAAACATACACGTGCATCATCATCAAAGGAAGCGTTGCACCATAGTGGTTCGCCAAAAAAAAAAAAAAAAAAACCGACCCGGCTGCAAAGGGAACGGGACAATAGTCACAACGAATACGGTTCACTATGTTTCTTATTAAACAAGTTCTTCGTAATTGGATTAATTCTGCCCACATGATCCGCGCACATCGATCAACCCCCGGCCACCTATTTTCGCCTGCGCTCCCAAAACTCCCATATCGAACAAAAACAAACTCAATAGCTCCGCATGCACATAATGATCACATTCATCTTTTATAAAAGCCCGCATGTTGCCATAATATCATGTGGAATCTCCATATGTTTACAAGTCCGACATGATACATATGGGAACATGAGGGGTTTTGTACACGATCCCCACGTGTTCATGCGGGATTACTATAGATACGACGCTTATGGGCTTTCTCCCATGTCCTCATGACGTCACGCGCTGCAGTTAAATGTCACGTGATAAACTAATAACCAGGAACGCGAAACACGAAAAGGCTTCGCCAACGAGTTTCTGGAAGGATTACCGAAGCAAAGCTCGACACCCAACGCAGAAAAAAACACGATATAGCTCTAAGCAACGAGATATTGTTTTTTTTTTTTTTTTTCACAGCCAAAAACGCATAATCCGTAGCGATTTTTTTTTTCTTCCTGTTATTGTAGTTGTTGACGGTGTCGGCGCGGGTACATGGAACCCAGGCACGCGACAGGCCAATCGATGCGTCCAGTCTCCCGTGTGAGAGACCTTAACTTTGGTGCAGCAGCATCGACGGCGCTCTGCGCGGAGACGATACGAATGCTTTCGGGAGCAGCAGCTCTCCAACGTATCGCATTAGAAGAAATAACGAATGTGCGTGAAGAACAAGACGAACGTACCGAGGGGTTACTTCGATCTCCCATCAAACGTGCGAAGAACAGGCAATGAAAAGCCGGATAAACAATGAAGTACAGTGGAATCTCTTGAGGTTCCGTTTAGAGAGAGTCCAATGTATACATAGCTGTTATCAATGTAGTTCAAGCGTATAACTGATAAGAAAAAGAGAAATTAAAGTGAACGAAGAGACAACTTGCCGCGCCGATGGGAGCCGCATTTACATCTTCAGCAACGCGCGTGCGGTGCTTTAATATTCCATTACGGAATAACAAGGCAAGAAATCATGTGATGCGACGATAAGATAACAAAAAAGCGTCACTCGCTGGACCAACTATAGCCCACAAAGTGCGCGAAACTTTCTCCCTTTCTCAGCTCGGCGCAATTTAACAAAAAAGCGTCACTCGCTGGACCAACTATTGACCCTTTTCGCGGCGATCCCGTGGGCGCTGCCATGTTTGATCACGTGGTGACGCGTCCATTGCTTGCCTCAATTGCCTCCTTGTTTACAATGGAAGTGTATGACGCCGGCGCGGCTTAGAAAACCTCTGTTTACGGAGATATCATAGACGGTGACTAGGTGGACGACGCGAAGCTTTGATCACAGCTTCAGAGAACATGCAAAAGCGCTTTTGGAGCTGATTAAGCTATGTCCAAACGGCGCAAGCAGCGTACATGGTGCTTGTTCTAAAGAGTGGGGCTAAATATGTATTCCAAGCTATCCAAGCTTTCCGATTATGAATTCAGTCAGGATTAGTGTGTCTTGCTTTGTTCTTTATTCGGCAAATATTTTGAAGCAGTGGCTTGTCAGTTTCTGACTGAGTGAAGTTCCTCTCTGCGGCCACTATCTGATTATTTTCTGCCTAATTGCTCGCGGGTGTGCTCAGTTCCGATAGATTTGTTCTTGCTGCGCACAAGGCTTGAAATGTAGCTGTTTTGTACAAATTGTAATACCTTGTAGCAAATATACATATATTACAGCTAGTAACTCGCTTACTCTTGTGGACCGTCACGAAACATTCAGTTTCGACCGTTCGTGAGCCATATGTGTAGTCCGTCATTTAATGTGCGTATTCTGTGCATATATTCAAGTGTGCGCCCATTCACTTATTCTTCATACGTCGGCGATAAAGTGGGCTCTAAGTTTTCCTCCCACTTGGGACAGATGTGTATAGATAACGTGCGCGAAACTTACTATGACAGGAAGCGGCGCTACTCCCTTTGTCATTGTTTAACGAGTGGTACTCACTCTTGCCAACGTTCTGGGGATGAAGCCCTTTCTTTGAAGGTTAGCGATACAAGGCTGGCGGATGAGCAAATTTCTGTATCCTCGAGGAAAGCCGTACATAACGAAGTGCCGGTAACACGTTCGGACAGTTGCAGCAGCGGTCCGCGAACTTGACCACACAGATTCATTCCATTCTTTAACATGCCAGTCACTATTTTTGCAGCCAACTACTGCACAGTTCTTCAATCCACATGATTCAATCCAACATGATTGGAGCACAGGTGGTTAGCGAAAACTCATTTGCATTTCCGATAATTGATCGCACAGAAGCAAGGTAGAAGCGGTAATGGTTTCGTATTCGTGCGCGGTCGCTGAGGAGAGGTATGGCGCGCCGCCGTGAGCGCCATCTCGTTTCTCTAAAACAAACTGCTCCGCGAAAAGGGTCAGATAGCCCACAAAGTGCGCGAAACTTTCTCCCTTTCTCAGCTCGGCGCAATTGCTGAATTCTTATCTTTGAAAACAAGTATACAGACACTTTTTATGTTTACAGAGTTCCCGGAGGAGTTCCAGTTAAGCCCTCTGGAACCAACACAAGTTACAATAGCCTATATATTTCATAGAACTCTCCAGCTGGCACCTGTTCTGCTGTGGAGTTTCAGTGTTCGACAATAAATTTTTTATTGTTAAGTACAATAGCAACAACAACAAAAAGCCGATACATATGCTCGACGCATGTCTCACACAAAGTATATGTGCCTACAGTATACTCTGCGACAAAACACTTCTTTTTTTTCTTGGCTAACTTGACCGTCGGAAATGCAGGACAGGAAGTTTTCTAGGGTCCTGAACACACTGCCGTGACAGAGCGGAGAAAAGGGTCTATAGAACAGTACCGTTGGTTAGCTACGCTGGTTATGCGCTTGCTTCCCACTGCCGTTCAAGACATGCATAACTCGGTTAACAATGGAGCACCTGATAACTTGTTCGACGTCTCTTTTTCTCTCTTTCTATTTTATTTTGTTACTATTGGTAGTATTTTTTATAATTTTTTGCGGTAAATCAAGGTCCAGACCTTCTAAGCCATACAAAATTAGCGGAAACCGCCCGAGCCACTGCATCAGTGGTAGCATTAGCAGCATACAGTATCAGAGGAGGCCATATTCTGGAACATCGATTTAAAAAAAGAAAAGAAAAAAAGTCATACGATAAGAGGGACGCCGCTAATCACCTGCAACGTCAACTAACAATGCACTGTTATAACTTCGTCACAGCCAACCCGAAACAAAAAGTTATCTCGCATGCTAAATGAACCGAGAATATGTGGCTTTTGCCTTGCCGTCTCCTCCTTGGATATGCAGCTATACATGCAACTACGGCTACGTGCAGTAGTAACGCAAGAAAGGGCGACGCTACAGGCCATTTATGGCACCACACGAATTATCAATTAACACAGCGGAAGTTCACGGTGCTGTCGTCAGTCACCGTCCGCCTAAGCGGAGAGTGACGTCACCCTGCGTTCAACGAGGAAACGCGTATTACCCGTTCGTATAACCAATTACGCACAGTCATTTAGTTTAATGGGCACAAGCGTAAACACGACTATTAAACGCACAATTACGTGCAAAATATTGCTGCGTTCACACTATCGGTTGGACTCTGTGCAGAAACGTCACAAATGTCGTTCGCTTTACAGTATTCATGTTCAATGTGGCTTGTGGCACTTGTAGAGTTTTTTTTTCTTTTTTTAACTTCGAAAGTGCGTGGCTTTGAAAGTGACGTAGGGCCCTCGGTGGTTGTCGAGACCAGCGCAGATGATGCGCCGCTGTTCTTGAACGAAGTGCACGTAAAAAATGCAGAAACGTATCTTTCTAGACAAAGCGCGCGACCGATTCGAATGAGAGTTGTCGCATTTGAGACAGAAAAGCGAACGTTTGATCCATGGCCTCCAGCTAGTCTTGCAAAAAAAAAAAAAATGCCGAGAAATCACTAAGTTAAAAGAAATCGAAGCACGGCAATTAAAAATCCGCAACTCTGCACAAGAAGAAAGATATCGCCGGTGCACATTATTATTATTATTATTATTATTATTATTATTATTATTATTATTATTATTATTATTATTATTATTATTAACAACAACATTATTATTCAAATGCACCTGAACAACAACTCAAGCAGACAAATGTAGTGTATTATTTATTTCACAAATTATGCGAAACTTTTGCTACTACATTTACGAAGGTTTTTGGGAAGTTCAACTCAGAAAATAGTAGTATATTTCAAAGCGATGTATAACATCAATCGTGTCTGCTTTAGATGTCTCAATATGCACATTTACAGAATTACGATATCGTTTTTTGTTGCGGAGTTAGAGCTGTAAACTCGATGCGTTAGTTCCTGCCCTTCTTTTTTTAATTCTATTTTCAGTAACTTATACCAAGAACAAGAAAAAAAAAAAAGAAATTGGCGGAGTTTATAAAGAAATCTCCTAACAGTCGGTAGAGTTTTAACTTATTCTTTCAAATGGAACAAACCGTATCGAATTCGGTGTCGTGGGGTCCGGGAAGACCATGGCGCTATCAGCTAAACCTTCCTCTTAAAGAAACTAAATGCGTTAATCTCTTGCTGCCCATTTCGTGCCCGAAAATAAACACCCGTAGACGAGCCACAGTGAACATCTGAAACGCCTCGAATTTCGATAGTAAGGAGCAATAAACACGCAAAAAAAAGAAAAAAAAAAAAAAAAACGCTCGACGCACCGGTCTTTCCTCATAGAGAGTATGTCCTCAAGGCAAGTTCAGAATGTGAACAGCAATATAACATTTTTACTAATCATCGGACAGACCAGCGCGCCGAGCCTCGGGCGTGAAGTACGATCGATCCCGCAAATAAGAAAACAAGATGCAAACAAGACGCCTCGCGAGGGGATTCGAACTCACCACCTCGCGTTGCACTGAGTCCGCGACTCGACACGTTAAACGACTGAGTCACGGACGCACAACGCGCGAAGCCATTGCAAACGCAGCTTTTGTTAAGTTGTACACTCGCTTTTGTCGTCCAATATAGCCAGAATGAACCCATGCCGAATTCCGGTAACCGAGGCGCTCCGGCACGTATTAAAAGCACGTCAGTCAGTTCCCGCCAAAATCTCGTTTGGCGCGAAATTCAAATTCAAACTTCGCAGCCGCTGTGTTGGTATACGTGCAAGCAACACCGTCGCCCTGTACAACTACATGCACTTACACAAAATGAACTGTATGAGCCAGCTGGTGCACGTTCTCGAGGCGCTCATTATTTACTTAATTAGTTACTCAATTAATCGGTGAGCTCATTGAGCAGACATAGGCTGGATTGTCAGTTGAAATGCAGCGGTTGCAGCTTGACTGGGCTTAAGACGATTATTACATGCATTTATGGCAACAGCGACGCATAGAACAGCAGCGGAACACTGTTCCACGTGAGTGTGGTGACTGAAAGCAATTCACAAACCATCAATATATAAACTGCAATAGTAATATCAACGTATTATTTCGATGACTACACAAGTGTCCCTCAAACTACAATCCAACAGGTATCAAAACATCATTACACTAATAACAGATAGTATCGTTATCCCCTCCTCCCCCTAAACGCATATATTACCGCCGAAATTCCTTTCGGCGCGAAATTTGAATTCAAACTCGGCCGCAGCATTTTTGACGCTGTGTTTTCGTGACATACGGACTCAAAACGTGCCGTGAAATGCATTGCTGTTCCAGCTGACTTTTTTTTTTTTTTTTTTTTTTTTTTGTGCCTCATATTTTGCGGGCTTTCTTTCAGACTTTGTAAAAACGTACTGAGCAACAGAAAGCTGGATCGGAACTTTTTCAGCATGGCCTACAATATTCTAATCGACACTTCTTGCTCTTAATATAATATTTGAGCGATTGATTATTACAACTAACTACGTAATTCGGCGAGATACAAGAAATTGTCTCACTTGGTCAAAGCGACAGGAAACATTACGAAGGTTGTGTGCAGCTACCTCGCACTTACACTTTTTAACAGCGGAGCTCTTTAAGCCGGCCGTTAAGTCCGTTAGTCGTCCACAAAAAACGTGGGCCGATCCTGGCGGTAGTGCAGAAAGGGTCCAAGCACAACGGCACATACCCCTGTGAACTAGCGAAGCTGAGCCGGGCGAAGTCTAGCTAGGCATGGTTGGGACTACTTAAGCTTATCCAGTCATCGATAGGCAATCGATAGCCAATCAATAGCTAATCGCTAATCGATCAATAATCAATAAATTCCGGTAAATGCTGGGGATGACTTGGTATAGTGCTTAGCCTAGCCCAAATACGTAGTCGATACCTTGCGATAGCCTTGCTGGGCACTTCGATGGTCTGCGACGAGAATTGGTGCATTCAGCATTACACGAGCGTTGGCCTGAACGCCAAGAACAAAAAACAAGTATATCGACTGACACAACAGTAATTGCAGACGACGTGCCCCCATCACAGCGGTGCCTGGAATCCCCACTACACTACTACAAATATAGTTGTCTTTATTTGCCCCTTCTCTCTTCTCTACTTTGAATGACCTCCACATGCCTTTTCAGCGCTGAAGGCCAACGCTGCCATCTATCACAGCCGAGGCATCCGCGAAGCAAGCTAGCGAGTAGCTTGCTTGCTTATTCATCGTTTCGTGCTCTCGTTTCGCCGCGCCTGCTTCTGGCGACTCGTGACGTAAGCGACCCAGACCTCCGCGTTCCAAAATAGTTCCCCTCTTGCCTCCGCTCGGCCAACGCCTCGAAATCGTGTAGTGGTAAATGCGCGCAGCGCCGTGGAAGACCACAGCGTCGTGTGTGCTGCAGCCATCCAGGGAAGCGAGCGCGCAGACTGTGTTCCTCCGCAGCAATGTCGTCTGCTATCAGAACGATAGATTGCACTGCAAGATCCACGGTAATGTCGTCTGCTATCAATCGGAGCGACAGATAGCGCTGCAAGTTTCGAGTCGCTTGCTTCGCAGCGATGTGCCGCATTGCTGTGCGCGTTGCCGCGCTTTTCAAAAGCAATGTCGTCTTCCATCAGAGTGACGGACGAAACTGCAAGTTGCGCGTCATCTGCTTTGCAGCAACGTGCAAGTGTATTACGGCGAGCGTTCGCTGAAGTTCAATGTCAACTGCAGCGATGCTGGAGCTTGCTTTAATACAGTACCACTCGCATCCCCCGACTTGAAATATAGCATTAAATTCGGGAGTGTTACGTGCCAAAACTACAATACGCCACTACGTCACCACGGCGGGTATCTCCCTACTCGGTGAAAGCTACAGCACGGCTAGAATTTTCCAGAACGTCGCGGAGTTTCAAGCGTGACCAGACGCTTGGACTGTGCGCGGCGGCGAAGTGCCCGCGTCGTCGGCCCGGAGTTTTTGCAACGCAGTAAAGCCGCGCGCTGCTGCGTAGTCTTCCTCCGTGGCCTCTCTTTTTTGTCCCCCACGGATCGATGCAGCAGCCGTGACGTCATTGCCAGCGGATGGGATGCTGCTACGCTACGCTTCTGCAATAGCGACTGCTTCTCCTTCATCCGCCGTCGTCTGCTTCCTCGATCCTTCCCGCGCCTATTCGGAGCAGACCGACTCATGCATCCCTCGGTCCCCTGTTCTCTGCCAACGGTTCGCGGAACGAAAAAGCTCTTTCTGCAGTTCGCGGAATAAATGCGCAGCAGCTCTTTTCGCGGCGGTAACACGACACCTCGCTATCGCCTGGTCGTGGCCGGGGCACGTTTTTCTCAGCCAGCAGGTTTCGTGCGCACTTCGCGGTCCTATAGCGTGTCGTCTGCGCCGCTATTGTGCAGCAGACGAACTGTAATGTGACGGAGATCCTTTGTCTAGGTTCCATGCCTATATGGTCATAGGAGAATGATGTCCCTGACGTCACCCAACCCGGCCAAAAAGTCTTCTGTCGGAACAGTAGCTAGAGGCTATATTGAAGGGCCTCTTTCAACACAGCCCTTTCGAAGTGACACTGCCGACGCCGTCTGTTTACTGTCTGCGCACGTTTCACTGTCGACAGTTTTCGTCTGCTTCAGCAGACACGGGACGATCCAGACGGCATGTGTCGTCTGCACCGCTATTGTGTCGCAGACGCATGAGCAGGGATCGTGAGGAGCGTGCCAAGCGACTGATCTCTTCGGCGACACAGAACGCACCTACGCAGTTAACAATTCACGTCGCTAAACCGTTACCGGGGCCTTGTGTGCCTTATAACTGCAGCCCTTTCGTAGTATGAGCGCAACACCAACTTCCTCCGCTAGTTCGTTCTCTCCGAGTTGTGTTCCTTCCAGACGGCAATTTATTTGTCTGCATCGGGGTTACGCAGCGGCAAGTTGAGTGCCGTCAGCGTATCGCCTGCAAGCCGTCTGTACCGACAAAAACAAGCGAGTTACCAGCGTGAGTTGCGATAAACTGGTGTTTTGCAGCACCTGATTCGGTTTAGCCATTGAATTAACTGATATGCAGGGCTTCTCGCGTTTCGCGTATCCAACAGGGATATAATCAAATCGCTCATTTAAAAGCTATACAACGCAAACTACACAGCAAACCAACACATTTCTGGTCGCGCACAGGACAGCTACGTTTCGAAATGAACGCCCCGTTCATTTTTAACATTTTTAACAGGATGTATACTGTGACAACTGAAGAAGAATTAATTAGTAGATCTTGCATTGGTGATCAAGAACAATAGCTCAACAACATGACAACGCACACAGGAAGAGGAGCGAAGTCTTTGTCAATTCCCTTCGTGTATGCGGTGTCTTTTTGTTGCGCTAATTTTTCTCATCAGCAACCGTGACAATTCCTCTGCGAAAACAACCTGCAGGATCTATGCAGTGAAGTACCAGAAGCACTATCACGTATGTTTGAGACAGTTCAACACAAACAGGTGCTGTATAGGCGAAAATAACAGACGGCTATCACGCTGTTTTCCGCTTTAAACAAACATCTTCGCAAGGCAACTTTTGTAAACTTGGCTGCGGTTATTAATCTTTATTCCCGTAGTAAGCATTCATTCTTCTGATGCCCATACGGAATGCGACGGCAGCGCCACCGCACCTTCGTGACGTCACACTGTTCTGTTGCAGACATAATTGTGCAGCCATCTTCAGGAGACCTTCGTCTTGCCGTTTAAGTACGAACTCTCCCAGCCAACGTCGTCTGGATCGAAAGCAGTGCCCGCTAAAAGAAGGCATTGTGCAAACAAACGGAAGGAAGACTATTACGGCACGCTTTAATTGTTGGCCACCGAGGCTCCCTTTGTCGTGGCAAGCGCTTTGCATTCCCAAGAGCGGCGGACACTATTCAAGGTTTCACTTCCGTCCTTTGTCTCAGAAGAGCGCACCTATAGTATTTTGCTCGCAACGCGTGCGCGTTCGTGCAGAAGCGCCAAGGTGCAAGGTCAGCCACGCTTAGCTGAAACAACGTCATGACATTCGGATTCAAGCGCTGATACGAACTTAAACACGCGGAACGAAAGCATGTAGACGAGTATCTCATTTACAAGTATCTGCATTAACCGTCATGTCTGTCATGTTTTATGGAATGAAAGCATGCAGACGAGTATCTCATTTACAAGTATCTGCATTAACCGCCATGTCTGTCATGTTTTATGGAATGAAAGCATGTAGACGAGTATCTCATTTACAAGTACCTGCATTAACCGCCATGTCTGTCATGTTCTTTTCTATGACGCCGACATGTCAATCTTTGTTAGCGTGTTTCTCTCACGCCTGATGTACTGCTGTTATATTCCGCAGTAGTTACGTTAAATGTGTCATTTTCCGTGCCTGTGTAAAATCGACTTGTAGGCCGCTTCTTCGGGCGGTCGAACTAGCCGCTCGACTGGGGCAGTCCTGGCATTTAGAAGCCAGGGTTGATACCAGCTAATCCTTCCTCTTCTCTTCTTTTATTCCCCTCACCCCTCCCCTGTGCAGTGAGGTGTCCTCACAGCGAGAGACAGTTACGGCGCTGCCCACTTTTCTCTTCAATTTACTTCCTTTAAAAGTCACATACTAAATCGACTTGTAATGTGTGAATGCAAACCTCTAAAATAATGCCATGAAGAGGTGCTGTAGGTAACCTGTATAAGCAAACGTAAGAAACGTCGACATATACGGACTGAATAATGCAACCACGCACAGACCCCCCCCCCCCCTCCCTAACCATTCTCTGTAAAAATAAAACATAACAATAATCGAACGACCCGTCGTCCTGTAAATCGGTGTTGGGGAGCGATTTACTCCCATGACTACCATATTCTAAAATATACTCGAATGCTCCTACCCAAAGTAAAAGCCTAGTTATAATAAACTTCCAGGAAATTCCGGAAGAGGAGCGACGGAATCTTAACAAATCGGAAAATTCTGACGGACAGCCACAATATTCCGAAGTAAATTTGCCCAGCCGAGAGGCACAGACTTTTTTGTTGGCCCGTCTTGAAACCCACTCTACTTCCAAGTACAAGACTACTATGCTTAAAAGAACAATGCAGAAGGAGCTTCCGCGAGCAGAAGGAACAAGAGAAAAACAGAAGTTTCGTCTGCTGCCTCGTTAGCAGGGATAAGAGCCGAAGCGAACCGGAGCATTTCGGTCGCGCTGACTTTCCGTACGAGCATATTTCGAAGTATTTCCTCACCAAGACAAGCTCTAAATGTCGAAAGCTAAGAAAAAATGCCGCAAGCGCTTCTCCCAAGAAAATAATGTTGAAAAAAAAAAATCGTCTGCTCTAGAGATGGCCCTGCTAGCAGACGACACGAATGGCGGCCGTCGGCGCTGGCAGCCTGCCCGGAGTCTGCGGATCCCCGGAAGGAAGCAGACGACAAGCTACTCTCCCAGCCGAAAAAAAACGGTGCAGCAGAGCTTCTAGAAGCCAGGGCTGGCACAAGGTAATCGGGATTCTGTATTTAAAAGCTATAGCCACATGTAAGAACTTTCGCTCTGGCGCCTAGCGATTATCGTTATTATTTGATAGACAAACCCACGGATGCAGGTCATTAGATAATCATTTTCAACTTCCAAATAACTCCGCGAATTCGGCCCTGGCTTTCGGAAGCGCTGCATCGTTTCTGCAAGACGGACGACCCCCCTACGCCTTGTCGTCTGCTCGCTCCAATGCGCGCGCCTACGACAGCCAAGGTCGTTTGCACAAAGGCGCAACGAACGATATAACAAGCCGAGGCGAAACAAGAATTCAAGAGCGAAAAATAAAAAGAAAGAAAGAAACAGAGCGAGGCGCCAAGCGAAAGGGGAAAGTGCGTGCAGATGCATCAAAATGGAGGCCGCGTCCGCTGGCTCTGATTAGAGCCTCTTTAGCGGCTTTGGCCTGGACATACAAAACGGCCCGGCAGATCTGATAAGGTACCCGCTCACTCCAAAATGCCGCGCACAAGATGCCGATCAGAAAGGCCTCTCTCTCATGCGGTCCTGGAGTCGACTTTTGATACCATCTTGGCGCTTTAATCAACGCGAACATTCAGCCAAAAATTAAAGCGTGACCTCAGCGTGCTCAATAGCTGAAACGTCGATCAGCCATTCACATGCTGCAGCTGTAGCAGTTTGCAGTCCAACCGGCTAACTTCTATATTTATTGATGCTTCAGAATAGCAGTGGTCAGGTTCCATGTTTATCACCTTTTTAATTTTTATTTGTTCTTGCTGACTGTACCACTAATGTAGTTCGGTCTGAAAATACTAATGCTGACATCCTTAATGCAAAGTGACATGCTCAGGAAAGATATCACTTGAGATCTGTTGAGACCATCTCATCAACAAAGCTGATGCAACAACCCCACATGGGGCATCACAATCCAGCACAAAAATATGTGCACACCTATGGCAGATTCTGCTTGTCAATTCATAGCAGCAACGTCTCCGCACTATGATATGCAGTAAACAAAAAGAGCACGCTTAGCCGATTTATTCATCACGCAAAACTACATTAATGAAACGATGAAGGTTTTTAGTTTGTCCAAATACACATAGCATTTATGCAATACCGAAGATGTAGACTTGAATAGCTACACTAGTGGCGTCATCTCATGACGTTGAGTTCCACCAGAGTGTATAAAACTATTATTTTAACAGCAGGTAATGTACTAGTCATTTACTGGTATAAAGGTATTTGCAACAAAACAATCGTGAATGTTTGGTCGCTTTTCTTTTCGTTATTCGACAAGAACAGCATGAAACAAAGAAATGTTTCTGATGCTCCTGGTTGAACAAACAGCTGCACGGTGACGCTACCAGCACAGTTACTGCCATTCACATTTTCCGGTATGCTGTAAAGTGCGAGACGTAGCCAGACACACCAAAGCTCTCCGATTCTTCTCACACCAAACTTGCCAAAGAAACTAAAAGAAGAAACAAACCCTCTGCATATAAAAAGACTTCTAAGAGAAGGCTTCTAACAAACCAGTGATATTCATTACAAGATGCACAACCTGGTACAATGAACCCTTGTTATAATGAAGTCATGCAGGACAAAAAATATTTTCTTTATAAGTAGCATTTCGTTAAAAGCAGAGCTGCCCTAAAAGAGCAGTAGTAATAGCATGCGCACTCCAACAGCACAGGAGCTTGTAGAATGTTTGTTAAAGCAAAGCAGCACTCAATAGCGGTGAACTTTGCCTGCTGACTATCCTCATGTGATGCAGTCCTTTGTAGTGCTGTTTGCTTCTCCAGGTTAATACAAAGAAATGCAAAGGTTCATCATATATACTGAACCAAGCAGTCCCTGTACATTACCCGTTTTCACACTAAGCGGAGTCTGGCACGCCACTACATCTGGAATAATCCGGGATGAACTGCACGCACTGCAGTCGGAAGCACAAAAAGCTTTGAATTAAGCAATATTTTCACATAAAGTAATTTCATCATAACAAGGGTTCACTGTGCTTTGCTCAACCAAACCATACACAAGTCTTTCGGTTAGTAGAAATCGCATTCGAGCTGAAAGTGGCATGCTAGAGAGATGCAACAACAGGAGGAAACTGCCAGAAAATGGTGACATTTTATTACTAGCACACCAGCTCTTCAAAGCAGACAAAACTTCAAAAGCGGCAACAAGCAAGAAGGCCAACATGGAAACATTATGTAAACAATTACTTGCCAGAAGGAACAGGACAAACACAGCAAGCAAGAATGCATGCACATTTATAAATCCGTTAACCTGTGCCACACGGGTAAAAATAAAATGACAGTAAATGCACACTGCATTAAAGGTCGATGTCATCTGCGTGATGCCTCACGAAAACGCTTAATGGTGTTAAAGCAATGCAACTTGCGATGTAGTGCGTTCTGGCATCTCATTAGGCCATTGAATACATACGCTCGATCCCAATGGTGGCAGTTACATCTGCACGCAAATAACATGTTCCTGAAATAAACTGAAATAATTCTACATAAAATATACTAAATAACGTTTTAGCATTTCTTTTTGCAGGCTAAATCAATTTTGTCCTGATTATATGACAATTGGAAAACAAGCTTACCCTGCTATTATCAACGCAATATTTCGAGTCATTAAAAATCTGCCCTTGCAGCAGCAACTTTGGATGCAATGGCATTAAGAAGCCTAAAGTCTTGGACAACTAAAAGCATTGGCTTCAACCTGTGTGGCACGGGTATCAGCTTCCAACATAAATGTAAAATCAGAATAGTGCATGCAATCGACGGCATGAACTAAATAATAAAAATTGCAATTACGTGCAAGTCTCAGACAGAACAGAAGAAACTAGACTGGACACAGTGAAACAGAAAGAAATATGCATGGGGAGACAAATGCAAAAAAGAGAAGCACGCAGATTACATTGTTGCAAGACCGAAACAAACAAGTTGAAGTTTCAGATAAACAGTATCGACACTAAGGCAAGCTTACAGTAAGAGGCAAAAAAAAATGTCAAATAAAAATCCAGCATTCCAAATGGCCTGTCAATGCATCTGGAAACACTAAAGGATAACTTTGAATAAAACGCAGAGATATGTAATAATACACCAACACAATAACAATCAAGGAAGAATGTATCAGGTAAAGAGATGTGTTTGCGCGCTTCACAATGGTAATTATATTCCACACATTCTGTCGCAAAGCTACAATTTCATACTTACACTGTCACAACACTGTCACTACAGTAAAACAAAATGTCACAAATCATTGTGACAAAGATGAATTCTTGCTTGATGCAGCTGTTTGAAACCGATACCATCTATATCATTACGACTTAAACTGATAAAACAGCCATTTTACAGAGGTGAAAACTAAGTGTGACAAAAATAGTAATACCCACAACCTAAAGTTCACTGAGCTCACTACTGGAATTTGTATCAGCAAGCCCTGTGCAAAAATATGAAAATTAATCACTGCTTTCCCTAAGGTAATGGTGGTTATTCTGAGGTTTTGACAGCGGCATAGTTATGAAAACAGTAACACTTACTTTCTACATGTTGTTCACGCTACGAATGGTATTACATGGTATTACAAAGCCAGCAGTGATACACGAATTCTAAAGGTAACATTGACATTGACTGTATATATGACACCTCGTAGATTTGCAAAGCTTCATAACAAAATGATTCAAGTGAAACACGTTTATCCTCCGAGTCTTGATGCGTTCGGTGTAGATGCGTATCACACCACACAAGACATAGCGGTAAATCAGAAGTCTCTTCAAAAGGTTCAGTCACGGAGAGGTGGCCCCGACTAGCTGCCAACTACATGCATGACTAAGACTGAAAAAAAAATTTACGACTTTTATTGCCTCCACAATTTCAACACACTAGTGGCCGTGACAATAAGCGATCTTTTATTCTTCCTACGAGTCACGACCGCTCTAAACAAACAGTGCCAGGAGTTACTGCAGTAAAAGGCGTGTCAACAACCTCAAATCCCACCCCTATATCGGCTTCTAGAAGCTAATTCTTCAAGGCACACATGTTGTCACTTTCCGTTAATGTGCTATTGTACACATAAATTATGCAAAATATACTTTCCTTCAGTGCAAACTTTTTCTGCCTTACACATGCATGCTTTGCAAACATTACTGTGGTGAACCAACAGGTTTCACATCGAAAGTTGTGAATGCTGCCTCTGACACATCACGAACGTCTATCTAGACAAACAAGAACTGAAATTATACACATTAACTGAGTAACCTATACTCTCCGTAGGAATTAAAGTAAGCATGACAATGTTATGGCATATCCCACTGGGCACATCTATTTGTCCTAGTTTTAAGATTAGCGTACATTCACTATGTGCTTCCAGTGCACAATTTAGACTGAAGTCAACGAACGTTATCAAGACACAAAATCCAGCCCATTGTTAAAAACATTGTTAAAAATAAATGTGACACTCTCCCAAATAGATAATGACAAAGTTTTAATTCTGCTTATGTTGCTTCTCTCACAGATAAGATTATGTGCACCAATATCGCAGTACTTGACAAATGCAGAAGTGGACATGACCGACTCTCCTTGCACAAGCTTTATCTCCTCTCAGTAAAATTCTGCAACAATACACAAATAGTGTAAGATCTCTGAGCGTACAATTTGTAGCTCATTTACAGATTAGGATACGTATGCGATAACTTTCATTAGCTAACATTTTTCTCTTGCCTAGAATGATAGCATCACCTTTAGTCAACTTGGAATGTTCAAAACAATCCTGAAATGCTAAGTATGGTTTGAGATCAAATTACGAGTTCACGAATCAAATGTTTGCACTGACACAGGAGATAAATTGGTCTATAGGACGTAAGTTGTGCCCAACTCTGCTGTTGTAACATATAGTAGTGCATTGCCTGATTCGTTAAAATGCAAGGGCACTTTAACTGACATTGAGGGGTTTTGCCAGATGCATACATTTGAGATGCCCCACCGCATAATTCCATCTAGGTCATATTCTCTTTTAATGCGACCACACCTAAGGGTTAAAATTTTTAAAAAAATTAAAAAATAAAACGCAATGGAAAGACGACTAACTTTTTTTTTTTTTTTCCCCGGCTCGGTTCCAATACGCTACAAGGATCTCCGATAACACCGGCGACACGATTCAATGAGGAAATGCCCGCTTATACGAACCGTGAGAGACCCGAAGCGACCGAGGCAGCGGGAGGTGCTATATTAAGCGGGACCCTCCCAACGGGGCTCTCGCCTATACAAACGCGACCCCATCGTGGCCTAGATTTACAAAACGGCAGTAGTACCACACCGACACCCTACACCCGACATGCCCCCTTGCACGCACATACCCTTCCCCGCTCTCACCTACCAGAGAGAGAGAGAGAGAAAACGGCTAGAGATAAAGACAACAACGAAAATTAAGCAAGTAGTTTCGATACAAGTCCAGCACGACGTCAGAACGTGAGGCACGAATTCGTCTCCTGCGCGACCTATACGTCGTCTATCCTCCTTAAATGTCCACGAACCCGACCCTACATCGACAGGTTACAACCATCGCTGAAGCGTACGGGACCGAGGGGGGCAAAAAATGAGGGGTTGGGGGTGAAGATGCTGAAACAGCTAGCAGACGAAAAGTTTCGCAGACGTCGTGGTTTCTGATGAAGGAAGCGGCTAACAGGCCAAAAAGTTTTGCAGACGTCGTGGTTTGTGACGAAGCGGCTAGCAGACGAAAAAAGTTCGCGACCTCCTAAAGCAGGTGTTACGAAACGTTCGCATGCGATAAGCAAGCAGCGCAACCTCAACTCGAAAGACCCATTAGCATGACGAGAGAAACCTCGAGCAGCAGGCAGACGAAGCGGATAAAAAAGAACACATCCGCGGAAAGGCGAAGATAAGATATAACGTTTTCGGATAACAAGCATACAGGTATCCCGCGTTTCACCGGTGAAGGAAACGGTCGCAATCTTGTCGGCAGATACGGGTATCAATTACGTAAACACGTCGTTAAAGAAACAGTCTTTTAGATCCGAAGTGTACAACGATCACAGAACTTCTATACGCCTTCATTCCACCCTCCTCTTATACTCTTACTTATTTTTCTTAAATTCTTACGAGGTGTTTATTTTTCTGAATAGTTTAGGCAAGAAACAAGCAAAGCATTCTGTACCAAAATTACGCACGCGTTGTGCTCGTGTTGACATAAACCACGATGACAAAACGGCACCTCACATTTTCGGTGCTGCACCACATGCGTAGGGGAAACATGCATTTTTTTTTTTTTTCGTTAAGTGAAGTCGGTTAACGGAAATAGACGAAAATAGTGGCACACACAGTTGCTTTATTTTATGTATCTTTTTCCTTTAGGCGAAGCCCGACATAAGAACATCCGAGGCGTGTTTTCCTTTAAAGCAAAGCAGCTAGGACACAACTGAAACGCGTCGAGCGCTTGCGCTCGCTTGAGAAATACAGCTGATTTCCGAGAGCATCCAGCGGAGTGGGAGTCGCTCCCACGGCAACATCCTCCGTACGTCGCGCTTCAAACTGCGCTCCGTCAAGCCAATTAAAGCAAGCCATCAAAAAGAAAAGAACGAATGAGAATGCCGCCGCTCCTACTTACTGACACTCGTTCAAAATCTCCTCCTGCGTTCGGATTTGCACGGGCGCTAGCTTCTCCACGTTCTCGTCGTAGTCGCAGAAGCACTTTGTGATCTTGTCGTCGAAGGTGTTCACCAGATCCTCGAGCGAGTTGGAGAACGTCTCGCTGAAGTTGCAGTCCGCGAAGGAGTTGTCGTTGGCTGCCACGCCGTTGTTGCCGCCGCCGCTACTACTGTCGGTGGTGGGCGTCGATTTGGTCGACGCGTTCGAGTTCTCCACGTCCTCGGAGCTCTGGAAATCGCTGAAGTCTGACCACTCTTCGGTGCGCGCTAGCGGCGCCTCCACCTTCAGTTCCGCCATCTTGACATCTCTCATGGTGCCGCTCTCGTGTCGTCTCGCTGGCGACGGTGCCTCGCGAGATGCGGCAGCAGACGACGCTCTGAAAAGGAGAGGAGGGCAGGAGGGGGGGAAATGCGCAGCGCTGCTTCAGTTTCAGTTTCGGTTACGAACGGCGTTCGCATTTTCCTGATCGCTACGCGCTCAGAATCCTTTCCATGTGCTCAACCGATGTTCTCACCGATTCTGCGGCAGTTGCCAGAAGCGTAGTAAAAGAAAAAAAAAACTAGGCATCGCGCTTCAGTACTCATTTATGAGAATGCCGCCACTCCTACTTACTGACACTCGTTCAAAACCTCCAGTTTAAATTAAAGTTATTAGGCTTACCTAACTTTCCGAGGTGGATAAGAAACCTGGGAAAGCTTCAGCTCATGGCGTCCTATATAAATACATGGGAAAGGAGAATTCGTTTTTCTCGACAACCATTTCACCGAATTTGGGTAGATTCGTTGCAGTAAAAAGAAAAGGTTAGAATCTCGGGACTGCAAGAAGCGGATTTCTTTTTTGGACCGTAAATTTTTTATTGAAAATTGATGAAAATCGCTCACCGTAAGAAAACGAAACTGTCACGCTTGCAACTCTAACTCAACAATGAAAAACAATATGGCAGGTCTCTGAACTGCACCTAATAATACATATAAAGCGGACAAAATTGATGTATTATACGTGGTCGTCAAATACAGCCCTAATATGTGAGTAGGACTTTTGCGAAACCACCGTAATCATTGTAGCAAAAGCACGTAATATCAATATTAATGTATCAAATTTGTACGCTTTGATTGTTCTAACGGATGGAGTTTACAAAACTGCGATATCTGTTTTTGGTGCTGAGTTACGGAATTGTAAACTTCGTGCTTTTAATTTTTTGAAACATATTAATTTTCCGCAATTCTTGTAAAAAAAGATTCAGGCCTTATTGCAAAATTCCTCTTTCACCAGTTACTAGAATTTAACTTTCTCTCTGAAATGCTACAAATTTCATTAATATCGGTCCAGGGGTTTTCTCAGAAAAGCATTTCTGCGTTTTACGTGTATTTTAATAGGCAATCAGTGCTAATGCTGCTGTCCTCAGTTTAGCATCTAATATTCTAGGGCTTTTTTCTGGGTAAAAAAAGAAAAACATCGTTTGATGTTTTCAGGAATAATGGAACAAAATTGGCAAACAAGGAATTAAGCTGTTGTAGAATGTGTGTTTAAAACGTCCAGGAAAGCGTGAGCTAGTCGATCCTTAGCACAGAGGATCATAATTCAAGGCCATCCTTTCCTAGCCACAGCAGTAATGACATCATTGCCCGAAGTTACGGTTGTCGCGGTATTACTGCGAATTTGGGCGCTTTCGTTTTCGTTCTCCTGAAGGCCACGACTGTTAAATCAATGTTTACATATTACCCTCAGCCATAACTAAATAGTAATTCATTGCAGTGAATTGTGACGGCACAGGAAACTGATTCGGCAATTAGAAGGCGGCGTCCCAACCCGCCTTTCGCTATCACTCCGTTTTATGCCAGTTGAACTCGGCTGAGTTTATCTGCGATTGCCAGGAGTGTAGGCTATTCGCGCTACTTCTGTTTCGGGCGTAGTTCACTCTAACCAAACTTGTTTTTTTTTTCTAGCGTCGCTTTAGAAAACACAAGAACCAGACGAGTAATACTTTCGGTTTTCTTCGTTATATCCTAATCTTCGTTATAGCGAATGCGGAGAGTAAGCGGGGGGAAACCACATGTATCTCACCTCTTAGCGGTTCCTTTCCGTGACAGCGCCGTGGCCTCGCACCAGCGCCTGGACTTGTCTACCTGAAGAATTAGAATGAGAAGAAAAGCGAGAAACGGTCACGTATCTTGCCGCTAATTAATTAATAAGGTCTAATTAATCAAACGTGACCACATCCCCGGGAACGACGAGAGATGCACGATGACATCGCATAAATACCACGGAATAGTTCAGATGTCCCCCTACACCTCAACCTCGAAGCAAGCACTGTTTTTTTAAGGCAACCAACGATCAAAAAAAAAAAAAAATTCACCCGACGATCGACTTCCGGACCAGAGAAATTACTCACCCTCCCAGGCATCTTGGCCGGCCCATTCGCAGATGAAACTTCGAAGCAGGAGTATATGTACTTCCTCAATTCGCCGTAGTAATCGGCTCAGTCACAAACAACCCTGGTGTTTAGGACGAAATGCAAGTCGTTTGAAACCAATAGACTTCTGAGACAACAGCAAACTTCGGCTGAACCGCATAAGCGACATAGAGGTCTGGTCCAGCAGAAGACGAGTATGACTGAAGCCCCGTGGAAGGCCAACCGAAGTCAAAGTCAAGAACGGTCCCTGTCCAAGGACGACCTGCGCTGGGCTATGCGCAGTCGCGAGCAACGGTCTATGTGTCCGTCCCCTCAGTGGTCAGCGGTGTTCTGCGCCTCTCTCTGTCCCAGGTGTGACCCTTTAAGAAGACGGTTGCGGCCCCCGGCAAGAGGTCAGCCGCCAAGGTCAAGCGCGACAAATCGGATATCGTGCCGCGAGGTGGTGGTTGGTGGTCGTGACAAAAAGAGTGAATATCCGGGACTTTTTCTGTTCTGTTCTTTTCTCTTTTTACTCCCTTCGTGCTGCCATTGGTGGGCCGGCCAAGATGCGCGCAGTTGTGGACGTTTATTGTTGCCGCTGGTATTGTTTGTTCGAACGGGTTGTGTTGGGCGCTATATTATAGCGTATAACAACGGTCTACCCTTCATCGGCCGTATCAAAAGCGCACGCGCATGCGCGGATCTTGATGGACAAGTCAAAGAAAGAAACCCTTCAGTGCTGCGCCCATATAAAGCACACTAACTGCATCCATGTGTATTCTCGCGTTAGCGTCCGTATTGGATGCATGAACTGACCCGGTTATTTCACATTATATATATATATATATATATATATATATATATATATATGCAACGCACAGAAGCGATACGATCGAAAGAGGACGCGTCGAACAACGTCAAGGTAACGTCAAGATGGGGTTTGCTGGGTCACGTGACTTCATTGTGGAGTCAACGTCTTTATAGGAGGCGTTGGTGGAGCGCGGTGCCGATGACGTCTTCTGTGCATTTTGGCTGTGTCTCCAGCCGAGAGAGGTATGTTTTGCGAACGCTACATATTATGATGCGTTTAGATATCATGTTAATAAAGCGAAAGAAAGCAACTTCGGAACAGATTTCTTCAAAATGTCTTCCTTTCATTTCTCACGAGTCACAAGAAAGCTGCCATGTAGCTGTTATGTCCAGTGAAATATTCGCTTTGTTCTTGATGTTGAGTTGGCGATACACGCTCGCTACACGCCTGCGTAATGATGGCTTTGTTTCGTTACCTGTGGTCGATAACTTCAATTAGCTTATTGCGCAGTTTGTCAACCTTACCCCTCACAGCCTACTCACGAAAGCACACATTGCGACGCCATCATTCAGCGCTGATGATGGTACATGATAAATACATGACATTTTGGGGCTAGCTTGTTTTTGGATACGGCGCACCAGGCCTCGTTGAAGTGTGCCTTCTGCTAATGCTGCAATGTGGACTCGTTCGTATGGCATCTTGGAGTACTGTTGTAGCGCATACAGACAAGGACGCCAAAATGCACATCCATGTCAAGGACACGGCGCTGTGTCTGTCTTTCGTGTGCCTTCTTGGTTCCACTTCTGTATGTGCTACAATATTACTCCAAGGTCCCGTCTGCGTTTTTGTACGCGCAGCCATCTACAGAGACAGCGGGATCCCACTTGGCTGCTTTGCGTACAGGCCTCATATTTTGAGTTGAACCACGTTAAACGCACCAGGAGGGCTCAAGTCAAGTACGACGCCTGCTGCGCAGTCGGTTGTATACACACGTTTTCGTATACAGTTCTAAACAAAAACAGAACAAACAAAAATCTTCGGATTTACGTAAATCCGAGCAACTGATACATCGAAGACAGCAAAGCTGCAAAAGGCAGTTCTTCGGACGTCCTGTATAGGGTCTAACAATCCTAAATCTACACTTCAGTTTGCGGCCTCAAAAAGTGTTTAAGGATTATCTCTTGCTTAGTTCAGTTGAATAACGCTCTTCGTGCGGTGACGTATCTGGTTCTGCTGCGGTCGTGTTAGTCTTTTCTGTATCTTAAATTACTGTATTAAGTGTCGCACGATTTCTCAACCTTGTTGTTTGTAAGAATTATTCCTAACTGTTTCGGCATTACTGAGAATAGTATGCATTTAAACAATTTTTAGCTTCGTGTATAATTTTTCTTGCTTGCGTTTTCCATAGATTCTTGTTTTTTCTTTGTTTCTGTGTTGTTTCTCTCGTGTTCTTGTTGCTTTCCGCCTCTGGGCAATGTACGGTATAGGGTTGCCTTCGTCAGGCAGTTGCATCTGCCTTTAGTTCCCTCATCCCAGTCATTGTATGTCACGTGTAACCGCTTGCTATAGAGAGCGAGAGCTCTGGTACTCCCCTAGTGGAATAAACCTTTACACTGCTGGGTGTTCCCAGCAGACGTATCTCTATTAGGGAGATACGAAACGGTGTCGAATAAGAGACGTATACAACCAATTACTCCAGGCGAAAAGCAGCTTCGAGGCCCACCTGCCCATTGGATCTACCAGTGATTTGGTATCGCTTACTCATTCTCCCTTAAACAGCTAGTCTTTCCTACCAGGCTTATATAACTCGGCCGGCGCGGGTCTTGTTTATTCGCCCGTGTAAAGCGCTCACGTTTTTCGCCCTTTGTCGCGGTGGCAGAACGTAATCACGCGCGCGTGTGCTGGATTCAAAAGGCTATGCGCCACACCTTCGTGCGCAGTTTGTCGAGATGATACGCTGCTGGCTTTATGCGCAGACGCAGCACCTTTCTTCTTCCAACGGCACAAAGCCAGTCTTTGTTCGCCGGTGATTGTGTAAGCCGTGATCGTCCGCGACCTCCACGGAATCGCTTGCGTTTGTCGTGAACGTGTAGCGCGTGGTTTACGTATATACGCGTGTTTTTTTGTCCGTGTGTGCGTGTCTGCCACGGAGTCTTCTTCGTCAGGCAGCTGATGAAGATGCTGAAGGCATATGTCAGATATTAGTTTGCCGGCTATTACGAACCTGGCTTCACCATGTTCGTTATCGCCATCAATTAAGGCCGCAGTACATCACGAGGTCGGTGGTTTACATGCTACAAGCCCATGCTACGCAGCAAATAGTCCATGATCCGATTTCTTATAGCTGTTGCGAAGTAGTTCGAACGAGTGATTGCGCATATATTCAGTTATTGCGTGAGTGACTGCATGTGCTTACTTTTCACGCACTGAGCTTATGCGTGTGCGGTTGTTAGTGCATTGCATTAATTACGAAACTATAGTGTGTATGTGCGTGTACATGAGTGTATCAAATGTGAATGTTGCTGATTATAGTGGATATTAAAGGCAGCTTGCTGCAACTTTCATTCTGAAAACTCCGTCTTCGTGCTGTTTCAACAAAAGGCACCCAAGGTAATGATTGCAATGACAAATAAAGAAACGATATACTGCATATCAATCGCATGCTTTTCGGCAAGCTCAAAATGATTATGAAGCTCGTTGCAAGATCGGACAGTTAGGACTAATACGCATATGAGCACTTTAAAGCCCGGGACCACCTATAAGACGACCAGTTGCACTATGACCGTGACAACGTTCAAATATACCCGTTTAAAGCATTAATTCGAAACTGTATGCAAACAAAATTTGTTTAAGTGACGATGACGGAAATCACCGCGAGCATCCGTTTCAGTGGCCAAAGGGAATATTGGTTTCGGACAGAAGACTTGCATAGCGCTATATATAATATACCGGTTCAAGGTTGGTCCCTCATTAGCGTTGCGCAGCAATGGATTCGCGTACATGCGTCGATCCATTCCGACATCCGGTGTGCACTTAGGCAACTGCTCATCCAATGCAGAGAAGCCGCCCCTTAATTAGGATATAACGTCGCGTCGACTGCCATAAGTATAGTTGCAGCGGTTACAAACAAAACTGGCCCTCGCGGACACCGAAGCATGCAGCTATAGATGCGGAGACGACGATGACCGCACCCATGATATCATTACTCTTTCAGAAGCAGCACTGCAGAAACGCCGGATGAATACTAAACTGCGCCGCTGTATATGTCAGGTTTGCATAACAACTGCGACGCCGTTTATCGACGAAACTGCGTGAACACAGTCTGCGACGCGCTTCGCGTAGCAGACGGGGACCGTCACGGCGAGCGTTTACTTTCAAGGTCATTTGCCTCCGGGTCCGTTGAAGATCTGTCGTCTGCTATGAGAGGCGAACGAGACAACCGTTAGGCCTAACTCGGTGGCTCGGCCCGGAGTCCTCGCATCGATACCGAAGCGTATAGCGCGTTCCGCGAGTGGTGCTTCCGACGCTCACGGAGTGCTCTAACGCGAGGAGATGGTTCTCCGGACGTCCCTTTCGTCGAGTTCGCGCACCTTACCTCAAATGTTTCCGGCGGGGGGTTTCCGGGTGGGGCGGAGGCGCACTCGGGCCTCCCGGTCTGAACCCCGACTCCTCCTCGTCGACGCTTTCACCGCCGACAAACGGTGGTCGGAGCAGGTGCCCGTAGGCGCCGCACTGTCGGGTCCGCGCGGCCTCTCGTTCTCCGGGTTACCGAGTCAGCGCCATTATCGAACCGCGAAAGCGATCGATATTCGCGCGGCCTTCGAGACTGCCGACGCCGCCAACGTCTGGGCACATCCATTCACAAATCACGGAGGCTATACACCGCGGTGGGCATGCATAGAGTTTCGTGCTATACCTTGCGCTGCATTCCGATCGCATTTTGCACCCTTCGAAGGGGGCTCATCGGGGCCCCCACATATAATTGACACCAGTCTATGCGTACACTTCCTTGATTTAACACCCTGCGTTCGCTATACTATTATGTAAGTCTCAGGAACGCTATGTCAATTTGATACACACGTGCCGTTGATGTGGAATTGTCTCAAGCGCAGCGTTAAAATAGAAAAATGCGCGCTGGATAGATTAAAGTTATTGTTAGGAGCTATAAGGTAAGCCCTGAAAGCTTAGGGGCTATATTTTTTTAAATTTTGTTAGTGTATAGTTGCTAGTGCGTGCTCCAGACTGACACTGTCCCGAGTTCCAATGTCTCGAGGTCGTTGCCATAAATCCTAGCTGCGCAGTGATCAACTTGTCTCACCACCTCGCAAGACACTGACCCCAAAGGAAAACACTTTCACGCTCGTTGGGGCATCTGGCCCGTTCGCGGAATTCTTTCGGCAGGCGGGCGTTCACATATAGGCGATGGGTTGACTTCAAAGCAACAGTACCGCTTCTGAGAACCGAATGGCGGAAGTCCCGCGTCAGTTAGCTTCAGTTAACCACGGGCTCTCTGTAAACCACGGCTCCCCCACCGTGGCTATAACTCTCCGCCGCCCGGCTTGTTGTCGGGCCTTTGACAACCGCCGCTCTTCTGTGTAGCCGCCCCCACAAACAATGCTGAAACTCCACTAACAGTGCCAGACGTTTTTTTTTTTCTTTTGGCTATTCATACCTTAAAACTAGCTAGTATGTATTTGTAAGTATACTGTGTAGATTACGTGTGCATAATCTCTGATTTCACCGGAGTTTGTATATATTGGTCTTATAAACTATACACCGGGAACTGTGTATGTATGTATGTATGTATGTATGTATGTATGTATGTATGTATGTATGTATGTATGTATGTATGTATGTATGTATGTATGTATGTATGTATGTATGTATGTATGTATGTATGTATGTATGTATGTATGTATGTATGTATGTATGTATGTATGTATGTATGTATGTATGTATGTATGTATGTATGTATGTATGTATGTATAAAGGGTTGTTTCAGCGAACACTTTCATAATTTATTTAAAGTTGCCTGGGACAGATAGCCCAATTCTAGTTAATGAGCTGGTCTACACGAAGAGGTGGACATTACTTGCACAAAAATTGAAATGCATAATCGACTAATTAACAAAATTAACTAATTAAGTTTAACTAATTACCTGATGACCCATATTGCACTTTACAAATTGTAGCCGCGGAGTTCGCAATGCGGATCTACTTGGAATTAATTCTCAGGATAACACCACTTTCGAGATATTATTTCCCGAACTTTGCGGAGAAATGCATTGGCGTTCCAGTTAATTTTGTGCTTCAATGCATAAACCGACGCTTTGTTAAGAAACTAACTGGAACGCCAATGCATTTCTCCGCAAAGTTCGGGAATTAATATCTCGAAACTGGTGTCATCCCGAGAATTCGTTCCAAATGGATCCGCCTTGCGAACTCCGCGGCTACAATTTGTAAATTGCAATATGGGTCATCAGGTAATTAGTTAAAAACTTAATTAGTGAATTTTTGTTAATTAGTCAATTATGCATTTCAATTTCTTGTGCAAGTAATGTCCGTCTCTTCGAGGAGACCAGCTCATTAACTAGAATTGAGCTATCTGCCACAGGCAACATTTAAGAATTTTTGAAACTGTTCGCTGAAACACCCTGTATATATATAAATATGCGTGTGTGAAACTGGCAGTAGTGAAAATTAAAGAGAACAAGAGCGTTATTAATGCATTCGCGACATGGGCAAGCTTATTATCATTAAGTGTGGACAGAGTACCTCTCGTGAAACGCTTTCATACATACAAAAGATATACGACAGAAATCTGTTCATAAGTTGCACGGTTTACGCAACCATACGAAGCGAACACTGAAGACAGAGAAAACAAAAGAAACAACCGTTAGTCTTTTGTTGACATCTATATTCAATTTTAAAACAGGGGCAAATTTACAATAAGCTTCATATTCTTCATAAAGGAAAATGTAATTGAAAAGGGAACAAAAGACAACTTGCCGTCGGGGGCAGCCGAACCCACTAACTCCTCAATGGACGCTTATAGCAGTGGCTGGCCCTCTGTGCACGCACTTGTGTGTTTGTATATCGGATGGACGTTATTTACAATAAACAGGATTTTTAAGTTTGCATCGACACCGTCAATGAAGACCGATGAACGTCATGTACACAATGTTATCGCATCAAATGGGCACTAAAGAGGAAGACCGATTCAGCTTAGACTGATAAGGTACGTATTCCATGCAAATAAAAAAAAATTGCCTCAGACCAGAAAGAACGCAGCCTACTTCAAGAAGAAAACACAGGCGCCAACTACCAACTGAATTTATTTACTCGTAACTACATCTGGTCTTGGCACGTAAAACCCCAGAAAGAAGAACTATACATCTGCACGTACAAAATGATTTTTTTTTAATGTTTATGGTCCAAAAATTAAACACCGCGGTAACGTATCATCCGAAATTATTTTATTTACGATGGTGTAAACTTGGAGGTTAACAAAGAAGCTCGAGAACAAGTTAAGGACCGCACAAAGAGCGATGGAACGAAAAATGTCAGGCCTAACGTTAAAAGACAGGAAGAGAGCAGTGTGGATCAGAGAGCAAACGGAGATAGCAGATATTCTAATTGACATTAAGAGAAAGAAAAATGGAGCTGGGCAGGCCATGTAATGCGTAGAATGGATAACCGGTGGACCATTAGAGTTACAGAATGGATATCAAGAGAAGGGAAGCGCAGTCGAGGACGGCCAGAAAACTAGGTGGGGTGATGAAGTTAAGGAATTTGCAGGCGCAAGTTGGAATCAGCTAGCGCAAGACCTATTTATGTCCTGCAGTGGAGATAAATATGGGCTGCTGCTGATGATGATGAAATGCGCTTAAAAGACGATGACGATAGGTGAAGACGAGACACACGTTGCACTTTGGGTGTCTCGTCTTCACCTATCGTGCTCGTCTTTTAAGCGTATTTACAGCATCGTCATGCACAAACTAACTCGCCAAACTATGTGTACTGACCGACTTTATTATTTTTTTTTTTTTATTTTGCAGGAGGCAGTTGATTGACAGAGGAGAAAATTCGGTTGCTTGAATTGCGCGCCGGAACCACAGCGCCCGTGATGTCACCGTGACGTCAGGGATTTATAAGTATGTTCTCGCGTTGTGCTCCTACTACTCTATAGAAGTACGAGAACATACTTTAACATCCGTGCTGTTTTGATAATTATTGTGGGTCGAGTCCAGTCGATTTTTTTTTTTTTTTTTTTGGTTAGAATACAATGTAGTGCTTCTTTATCGGTATGTTAGCTAGTTCTGAGCAAACACTTTCAAAATCTATGACGTCACGGGCAGTGGTACGTCATCACCACGCGTCGTTCGTTTTTACGCCCTTTCTAGTTTATCTAGCCTTTTCTCGCGGGTAAGAGCAACTTTTTTTTGTGCGTTTGTCTCAATTTCAGTTCTTTTCAGTTCAGTGTCTTTGCGCTGCTGAGCACGAGGTCACGGGGTCGAATCCCGGCCGCGTTTCGATGGAGGCGAAATGCAAAAACGCCCGTGTGCTTGCGTTGTAGTGCACGTTAAAGAACCCCAGGTGGTCAAAATTAATCCGGAGCCCTCCACTGCAGCATGCCTCATAATCAGAACTGGTTTTGGCACGTAAAACCCCAGAAAGCAGAAGTTCAGTGTCTTTAACAAAAAATAATAATAATAAAATTAAAAAAAAACCCGGAAAGCAAAAGGCACCGGTGGGATTCGAACCCACGATCTCCTGTTTACTAGACAGGCGCTTTAACCAGCTAAGCCACGGCGCCGCGTACTGCACCGTTTTATCGTCATTGCTGCAGAAACAGCGCAGAAGAAGGGACCGGTTCTTGAACGCTCACACACACACACACGCGCGCGCGCGCGCACGCACGCACGCACGCACGCACGCACACACACACACACACACACACACACACACACACACACACACACACACACACACACACACACACACACACACACACACACACACACACAAAAGAGAGAAAGGCAAAACAAAACGAAACAACATCAGCGGCGATTTAGCGGCAAATGCGAGAGAACTGCGTTAGCATTACGTTCGCGCGTCTTTGAGGTCCCGGATCCATGAGTGAAACTGTGTTCGCCGCATTGCAAAGTGTTGTTCAACAGGAGCTCACCCGACACACGTTCCACCTCTTCGAGGAGCGAAGCGCATCTGACGGTGGTCTGCGCCGGACTACAGTCAGTATATATATATATATATATATATATATATATATATATATATATATATACAGGGTGTTTCAGCGAACACTTTCAAAATTTATTTAAGGTTGCCTGTGCATGGCAGATAGCCTAATTCTAGTTATTGAGCTGGTCTACTCGAAGAGGCGGACAGTACTTGCACAAGAAATTGAAATGCATATTCGAATAATTGCCAAAAATCCACTAAAGAAGTTTTTAACTAATAACTGATGGCCCATATTGCAATTTGCAAATTGTAGCCGCTGGAGTTCGCAAGGCGGATCCACTTGGAATTAATTCTCAGGATGACACCATTTTCGAGATATCAATTCCCGAACTTCGCGGAGAAATGCATTGGTTCCAGTTAATTTTGTGCTTCAAAGCACAAAGCGACGTTTTGTTAAGCAAGTAACTGGAACGCCATAGCATCACGGACGCACGGTCCCGCTTACGACGAACGTTCGGATGTTGCGAATAAAGACGCGGCGAGACCATCATACATCAGTACGCACGCGAATATATAACACTATTTCTAACAAGACTTGGCAGCGGGGATATAGTCGGTAATTCATGAGTACAATTGAAGCGCGAAATGGCATCGGAGACAGGGAATTGGACATAGACACGGCGCTATTTCTAGAAACTTCTAGAGACTAAATACAGTCTAAACACAAAGACAAAGCTATTTCTAAAGCAAAAATATGCGGACTAAAGGCTTACGGTTACTCGGTAACGACTGTCCTTGCAATCAATCAATCAATCAATCAATCAATCAATCAAAGCAGTTTTATTTACCCCATGCAGTGATGGTACGTGGTGAAATGACCTTACACCGCTCCGGGCGCCCGCTACAACAGTGGCAGGCTCGTGCTACTAAGCAGAAGCAACAGTAGATAGTTGTATGTATACACATATGTAGTACTTTCCCTCAGGGACCGGGGCTTGGACCTGAAGTTTCTAAGTGTTGCATTTTTTTCTGAAGTTTGCGCCTACATATGCTTGCCGATCGAATGCCTTGATCAACAGTTGAGCGAGGGGAACGGGAACCAAGGGACCTCCTTTTTTTGTGTGTTAGTCACAATCGTACCAATCCTACAGATGAGTGGTCGATTCATACGATTGATCAACAGTTGCTAATCAAGATAATGAATTATTCCTCAGCCTGCAGCCAGGAAACAAGAGGACTTGTTTTCGACCTCTTGCCAGTAAAAAGAAACACTAAATGGGTTTGAAGTGATGATGCATGCTTTCAAAACTCTCATCGTTAATTTCGCTGCAACAGATTCATTACTAACACGGGAAATTATGATCAAACTTCTGATTTTTTAAAGTTTCCCGCCGAAACCTCGGTGCCTCTACGTCAGCATGGCGTCAGGCATTTCAAGTTGATTTCTCCCGTATATGGGCTAGCTGCTGTGGCGCAGTAGAAGTTCTCGGATCTTGCGAACTTACGTCTTTGGCTCTTTGAGATTGCAATATGCAGCCTATATCTCTACCAATGAAAATTACCCATAGGCGCCAGCAGACTCCTTGAAAATGCGTGGTGACACAGCGAGATTGTGCGGGAACTTCAAGGAGGCATTTATTAATACAGCTTATATAATTCTTTACCTTTGGCGTAACTCAGCCTGAGGCTTCTAAGTGGACCCTTTACGTTGTTAACCTGCACTGTGGCAAAGCGTTTCTGCCGAAACTTCTGAACGCGTGACCAGCGATAGCCTTCGGAACATTCCCCACATTGTCCTTCTGGACAGAATGGACAACGCAGAATCAACGCGCGGACGTGAATTTAAGCAATTGCACTGCCTATCGGTTGCACCAGGTTGTAGCAGGCTTGGGACGCAAGCAGGCAACGTGATCTGCGAGAACGTGACTTCCATGCCACAGAACGAAAGTTACTTTGAATGTCCACCACAGATGTTCCCACAAAAAGCAGTTAATATTTTTTTAATGCAAATGGAAATTCGAATGCGCAAAAAGAAAAAAAAAAAAAAAAAAAAAGCCGCGGAACATGTATGAAAGAAAAGCGAACAACCAAAGTGGCAAAAGGCACCGGTGGGATTCGAACCCACGATCTCCTGTTTACTAGACAGGCGCTTTAACCAACTAAGCCACGGCGCCGACGTTTCCGAGCGCTGCGAGAGTGGCAATAGCATCGTGGAAAGGGCGAGTAATGTCCCAAGTAAAGATTCCTTTCGATCGATTCTATTCTTTTCTGATCATCTACCCTTCACGGCCGGCCAATCCCGTAGATGACGTGGGCGGATGACGAAGCGCGAAGAGGAGTGTACCATATTGCAAGAGAATCGTCACATTACCACAGCCCAGATTTTCGCGGGATATCAGCGGTGGCCCTTCTACATGTCTAGAAGACCCTTCTAGACATGTAGAAGTTCATAACCTCGTTGCGAGTAGCGGGAGCACCCCGGGGCCGTTGGGGGGAGGTGTACGTGTCGGCTCTCCTTACAGAGAAAGCGCGGTCGGTGAGGTCGCGCGCAGCCTCGTGAGCAGACTCAGTTGAGGTTCGGGGGAGTACCCTCGACCGATCCTCGGACATGAGCGGGAAACCAGTGAATCGAATGATGCGTGAGAGCATCCGGATTGGAGACGCTAAGAAGACGAGCAGCTTGCTCACGTGATTACTTAATTATTAAGTCTAGTACGTTTAGGCGACGTTCGTTGAAGCGAGCTGTACTAGAACTGAATAGATGTATTAGAATGCTGAAGCTAATTACGTATGGCTGTAACAGATTCGTCATTTCGATGATATCGCCGCGCACAGAAAAAAAAAAAAAAAAAAAAAAATGGAGCGACATTGTTTCGCATTTTCTAGCCACGACACAAATCTGAGATGCATGAATACATTGTACAACGAGTGAAGTAATTGCATTACCGCAGATATTGCAATTGCCGAATTGGAGCCCTTAAGGAGACAAAATAAAAATTGGCAGTTTTTCCGAAGCCCGCCTTCCCGCGGCATTCATTCGCGGTAGACGGTACCATAGAATAAAGAACCAACATAGAATAAAGAACCGTCGTCGTTGTGACGGCAATGCCATCTGTTGAACAATGCAGAAGATTCAGACCAGCTCAAACACTCACCAGTAAAAACTAGTGCTGAAAGAATACCTTCCAACAAATAATTGAACAATACGTTAAAATAAGAAAAAAATTTAAAATAAAGTAGGGCTTTTGCTATCTTTCGCGAAAACTATTACTACTTTTGAAGCCAGTATGAGTCAAGCCAAGCCCATAACGAAACGTGATCCGCGTCGTCTGCCTTATGCCGCTGTTTCAGTTGATGTATGAATTTAGCGGCCGACCAGAGTTTGTTAACGCGACGTAATTTATCTCACGAGATTGTTATGACGGCACAATGGAACTTGTTGAGCTTCACAATCATCCCGAGTACATAAACGCCTGTTGCAACATCTTGAACAACGAATGGAAACGCAGCCATGCAGCTCGGTACGTAGATACCAACCTACGGTAAAAAGTATTTTCCGCCATGTGATCGGTCTTCAAGAAGTCAGCAAAATGATGTTGAGTTCCTTGTCTTACCAGTACTGTGACAAAAACACTCAATGCCATCTTATGTGGGAGTAAACTTTTTCTGTTAATGCAACGATGTAATGAGTGATGGTATTTTGAGTTACATGCCTTTCTACCGTTACCTCCCAACTGCGCATGCGCGGCAAACCACACATATGCGCATTCGGCGGCCGGCATCAGTCGGATGGTAATGCTTAAAGTCCCTAGATTTCCTGCTCTTTTTTAAGAAAAAAAAATATATATCTAGGGACTTTAGTAATGCTATGCCAGAAATTGTATGCCGTTTCCTACAAGGTGCAGCGAGTTATGCCTGACATGCTGAATTCCTCTTAACGTTAAATATGGTCGCAGAAGTAAATTATTGCGCGCACTTGACGCTTATCCGCGCTACATTCACGTAGCACCTTGTTTGGAATCGTCATTTATTTATTTCGCACCATTTCTAACAAGCTCCGCTGCTGCTTAATTGTCAAAGCCACATTAATAGCGTTCTTGAATATATTAAAGAAAAATCGAAAATACGTTAAGTCAGCCGCAACGAGCAATTAAGCTTGAAAGGTCTATGGCGAAACCATAATGCCTATGTGTTCACTCGGCACCTAATTCTTCAAACCATCAGATCGTCTCAGGTAGTGTCACCAAGCAAAGTTCAAATTCACGCCCGCTTAACCAGTGATGAAGATAAGCCGCATCTGTAATAGGTTACACGGTCTAAGTACCATAAAGTGCTGCGATTAGCTGTCTTTATGCAGGTACCACAGCCTGAGCAAGTCCTGCAGTAATTTGCCCGTTTCGCTGGCGTTGGTCAGGCACAAAGAGGGCTTGGACGGCCAAGTGGTTGGCCATGCCAAGCTCTGTCGTGTGCTGCAGGACGATAAAGCGTGCTTTGTCGAGTCTGGTGAGTGGTTTGTTGTTCAACGCCGACGCGGGCAAATTGGATCTTGCAGAATACTTATAGAAACCTCATGCTGCAGAGAAATGTTACATGCGTGTAACTCATAGTAAACACTCATTATAGCTCTATTGATTTATTCGAATAATTATTATTGCTTCTTTTGAGTTTTGCCATTTCAAGTGTCAAGTGACATAGGCCTTAATTCAATCTCACAGAAGAAACACACACACAAAAAAAGAAACCTTGCTATACACAGAAATGTCACATATATGTCGTTCAAATTGTACTGAACATCGCTTTATTCAAATGATCACTTTGTTCGAATTTTGTCATTGCAAGTGACACGTGTCTTAGACATTTTATTCAATCTCCTAGAAGAAACAAAAAGTGTGCGTGATCCACTGGCAAAATGTATCAACCCAAGCTGGCTTTAACACATTTCACTGTTATAATAATGACAACAGTAATAAAGAATGTTTCTCTTCAGTTATAGTTATCCCCGAGGAGAGAGGAAAAGGTTTCGGAAAGCTAGTCATGAAGCTGACTGAAGAGTACGCTCGCAAGTAAGTGTTTCAGCTTTCGTGACTGCTTTCACATGCGCTGGTTACCGGTCATCACCCGCCATGGTGGCTTAGCGGCTACGGTGTTACGCTGCTAAGCACAAGGTCGCGGCATCGAATCCCGGCTGCGGCGGCCGCATTTCGATGGGGGTGAAATGCAAAAAACGCCCGTGCACTTAGATTCAGGTGCACGTTAAAGAACCCCGGGTGCTCAAAATTAACCCGGAGTCCCCCACTACAGTGTCTCTCATAGCCTGAGAGTTGCTTTGTGATATTAAACCCCATAAAATAATCAATCGATCTGAGTACTAATTGTCTTGCACTCTTCTTTAAGGAAAGGCTTTACAAGGTGCTACCTGTCGACACACGACAAGGAACCGTTCTACACGGCCATTGGGTACACAATCTGCGCTCCTGTCTGTGGGGTGAGGCCTTTTAAGCATCTTGCCTGTTACGCCTTACAGCTGTTGTGTGCCAACACATTTGTTCTGTTGAATCTGGTGACAAAAAACCAGTTTAACATGGCTAGTTAGAGGGCTATTTGTTTACCTGATATTTAATGTATTGCTACTACAAAGGGGTGTTTTTTATTTACGTTACCATGCTTGGCCCATTCTGGTCTGATGCATTGAGTCTACGTAAGTTATGTGTGTGCTGGCTCTCTTACGACTCAAGTTCGTTATGCCGTTTTTTTTTTTGTGTCACACATTCCTTGTAAAGCATCATAATTCATATGGGAATCATAGAGCCAGAAAGAGCTGATGCAATTCCAATGTTGTCACAACCTGAGCATTTAAGGCCTTCATCAGTGAAATCTAGCTAATTAACAGCAATAACTAGCTGCGGGTAAACAGTGCAGCAAATTAAGAGAAAAAGACGACAGAGGATGACCACTGTCGTAACTATGATAGTGCTCATGACACAGGATGACAACTTTCATTACTATGATGGTGGCATAGCAGCTACAGTTGTGCCATATGACATGACTATGTCATATGGCACAACTGGTGAACAATGGGGATGGAGCTGTGTTTAATGGAAATTGGTGAGCAGTTTCATTGAAGTCTGCCAGTATGTTAAAAATAAATATAAACCTTTTTTCTTTTGCTTCTCAGATTTCAGGCACAATGGACCACATGGACAGGTTTCTCAGGCTCTTCGACAGCAAACCAAATGAATCGCTTTCCGAAGACAAACCACTTAATGATGGGTCTTCACAAAAAGTCTGCTCAGAGCTGCAAAACCATCCACCACCTCCCCCACCTCCCCCTTTACTGCCCTCATCACCACTGCAAGTTACGGCAACTAAGCAGGTGTGGATGACGAAACAGCTGTGAAGTGCTTTGGACTTGAACTTTATTATATTAAAGACGCTCTCAATCAGTTTCATTACATTAAATTATTTAACTAACGCATAAAAACAAGTGTGGTGTCTTTACAAGAAAGAATGTACAAACAGATTTCTATCACACTTTGTTTGGCAAGAGTATTTGTAGCATGCTTGACGTTTGCGATCTTTGGGTTTTGCACAGATTCATGGTTGGATTTTCGCCTTCATGCGTCTTCTATTGTCAGCCATGCCATGAGGCATTTAGGCTTAATACTACTTTGACTGAAAAAAAAAAAAACCTTTTGCTACCCTAAATATTAAAAAACACTGTTTTGAACACTAATCCAACCACGACTGGAATTTACATCTACGGTGTAGAATTCTATTAGCACCCACCAAAGTAACTTAATAGAAGCCGTCCAATGTCGATTCGTTCACATTTACTCGAACAAACATATGTCTAAGCCGATGCTATGACAACTCAAACCTGTTAAGTATGCCTTTGTTGCATGACAGGAGACTCGTGCGTGATTTTTAAAGTTCTTATGGTAAGTCGCACGATGCGCTGATTTATTGTTCCGAGTGACTAGCATTGCAACAATTTCTGGTTCCATCACTGTAAACCTGCAGCTGTGCCAACATCTTTTAATTTATATCTATCTTGCCCCATGACATCGCTGCAGCAAGTGTACAGTGCCAGTTCATCTGAAATCAATACTTTCAATTGAGCATCTCTATAAACTTCGTACACAAAGTACTGTTCAATTTCTTACTCAAGATGATGCTCAGTGAATTTACTTTAGCATGTTTATACTCCTTGTGCGTACTAATGCATTACTGCCAAGGCCCTTCAGTTGTTAACAGGTACTGATATAAACAATGATACCTGCCAACCTGAAATCTTTAAAGCTTGCAAAAATTACAGACACGATGGGAAGGGGGGGTTATAGCATGCATTATTCCAAGGTTTGCCTTGAGTGCACACCCTTTCTTTGTGGGATACATATACACTTTATTAACCCTGTATAATGCCCAGTGTATCATGTACCGGGTGTTTCATGTAACTTGGACTAAACTTTAAACGTAGAGTGGTACACCATAGAAAGACAAGACTTGCCACGGTGACTTAGTGGCTTCTGCGTTGCATTGCTAAGGCCGAGGGCGTGGGATCAAATCCTGGCTATGGTGGCCGCATTTCAAAGGGGATGAAATGCAAAAGCACCTGTGTACCAGTGCATTGGGTGCAAGTAAAAGAGCCCCAGGCGTCAAAATTAATCCAGAGTACCCCACTAAGACACGCCTCATAGTCACATTGGGGCTTTGGCACGTAAAACCACAGAATTTAATATTAATTTAATGGAAGAATGAGACCAGGGTATATCATTTGTAGTCGTCTTGAGTTACAATATTTTTTCAAGTGCAGTCAGCTAATTGGTCACATTTAAGTATGCAAAATATTAAATATTCATTGTAGGACATAAGTATGAGCATAAAAGTTGTAGAGCATGCTTAAAAACACCCAATGAAGTTATCTTTGTGACATCATCTCTTACGGTAGATTTTTTTTCGGGGCTCTGAAGAATGCATGCAAAATATGAGAAAGAAAGTTTAGAAAAGTCGCATATTCTCCAGAAAGGCGAAGCATCAATTGCAATAGCAAACTAGTAGACAGCTATTACAAAGTAAGGAAAAGTAGTTTTATCGGCCGTATAAACTTGCAAACATTCGCTTACTAACTAAATTAATAAGCATGGTGTCACGTGCACACAAGCAAACATGAACGCATCTCACTCTATGACTGCGGAAACTCCAAGCCAAATGCTGTAGTGAGTAAACGCGGCAGCAGCAGCGGCGAGCGAATTGACCTTCGTGCAGCGTCTCGCATCAACGCGAACTAAGCCGCAAGAACACAGCACAGGGAGGACTCTGCCCCCAGCCGCAGATGGCTTTCAAGATACAGCGGCCCAGATGGGTGCGCGCGCCTGGGTGGCTGTGTTCTAATTAAACGAAAGACCTGGTATGATACGGCGCGTATGATGCCTCAAATTCCATGGTTGTCTTTCTTGCTATTTTGGAGTGAAGGCCGGTGCAGCTGTGGATAATTAAAAAAACAATTACTAATTAAGTTTCATCTCAAATAACATATAGTAGCGTCTCATACATGGAGAGAAATAAAGGCAGACAAGTTGTTCCGATTTTCATTGATGTGGATCTGTGTTAGGGCATTAAATGGTTTGCCATGCACAAGCAAACAAACTTAGAACAGCAGAAACTGACTGGCAACACTGTTTTTATGTCACATTGACTTCTTTCAGCAATTTTGCAGATACCAACTTCACGTGCAAGAACTTGTCAGCATAAAATAGTTCGAAACAAGTACTACCCCACTGTTATATGGCAACTTGTGCCATCACAAGAGGGCAGTGCAGATGCCATGGCAATTTCCTTTTTGGAAGCATTTTTTTTTGTGACCCTGATCCGCCCAACCTTTCGGCACCTTTAAACATTCTGGTGAACAGTACATTTACTTTTTTGTTAAAAATTGCTGTAAAATCTGGAAAATTGTCGAACGAACCCAAAATTACAAACCTTAAAAAAGTACCCAGGGGAACTGGCACGAATGTACATTTTAATTTGTGGCACCAGTGAATTGAGATAAAGGGAACCACAAGCACCTGCTTTGGATAACGTGCACGAAATCAAGCATGGAGATGTCGTGAAGCAATCGGCATAAATAAAATCAGAGCTTCTTTGTCTGTGTACTGCACACAATCGTAAAAACACCAAACATCTTTTCCTTACGCACTTGGGATACTGGTAGTGATAGGAATCAAATCCATCGCATCATGCTCAGCAGAGAGGCAAATAGCATAGCACCATCAGTCCACCTGTCAAGCAGACAGAATTGTGATCAAGCTGCTAGGCATTCATGTTGTAGTTTGTGCAGTGCTCCAGAATAGTTACGTGCAGTGCACAAGACATGTGTTCCGCTGTACAATACCCATAGAGCACCCGTTTTCTGCTGCAAGGTTTCGCCTATTAAATGCAGAAATAAAGACGTTAAAAAAAAATACACAGCAGAGCACAAAACCTGTGTTCTTTTAATGGCTTGTTCTTGGCCTTCTGCAAGTGCTGCACAAACAAGAAGACATCTTGCAGAGCACACTTTGCCAATGCCAAAGTGGGCAGATGACAGTGGTTTAAATATTCACCAGAGAGCCTCACAAGTGCTGATGCTTCAATTTTTACCCAGTGATATGGCCTACAGTAAGCAGCCTTGATGTAAAATATCAGCATCAATAGTCCAGAATTAAACAGAGAGCTATAGAAAAAAAAAATTGATAAGTATACAGGGATAAGTATACATGTTCCTTCGGTGCATATCATAGCAGCCATTTCTGCACAAATTGCAAGTTTGTGCATCCACTCGGCGACACTACAGTGCTGCCAGTTTTGCTTGGTACTAAACTCGGGCAAAAAAATACCACACTACAAAGAAAAGCCTGTTACTTTTTTTTTTATTGCACATTTGTAGATTCTGCACAGCAACTCGTGTAATAGGCACATTCATGCATAGCACATCAGAGAACAAGGTGCAGTGAAAAATTTGATGATTCACTCTCCATATTGTCGTCAAGTTTACTGTGAATACTTGCCACTCCAATTTTTCTTCTCTTACCGAGTACCCAATACTACGCTCAAAGCAGGCATATATTGTCATCACAGCAAAAATAATGCCCAACTAGAATGTTGACTTTGAAATTGGGCTTTATCACATATCACACACTGACAGGGGTGCACATAAGAGTACTTTGAACTTGAATCTGAAAAATGCTGGCTGGTGCTACACTAATCAATTCACTAGTGGAAACCAAGCCTGTGTCAATTTTAAGTAGTTGCACAGATTTTCACCAAATTCTGTTGCATACACTGATAGGATCGATGTACGAAAGGATCGATGTACGAAAGGATGGATGCTGAACTTTAATCTGAAAGACACATGCCATTTCTATGCTAATCACTTCACTAGCGAAAGCCGAGCTAGAGCCAGTATTATGTACAGATGCATAGAGGTTCACCAATACAGTGAGCAGTCTAATTCTTGTGGCATTCATGCAGAAATTTTCTCTAAAATTCTTAGTGTGCCCTTCCTGAATACCAAAATATGTACAAAGTCAGCTTTGTAAGCAGATGCTACCACATCCGCCGATGAATGTGTGTGCAAAAGGATTTTGAATTTCAATCCAACCAATGTGGGCTGACACTATGCTAATTGCTTCACGAGCGGAAATTCAATCCAACCAATGTTGGCTGACACTATGCTAATTGCTTCACGAGCCGAAACCGACCCAGTGTAACAGTTAATATTTCAAAGAAAAATTACTTTTAACGGCCATCGTTATAGCCACACAACCCACAGAGCGTGCACATCAAAGCAGTAGCACAGATTTTCATCAGAACAATGAACCGAGTGGTTTTGTGCCAGTCTCTCAGCAATTTTCTTGAACCTCGTGGCACATTTTACTCTTCTCGAATGTAAGTACTCCAGCCTTTTACAGACAAATGCTTGTCCAACAGAACATCACGAGAGAGCTGCCAAAGTTTAGCACCAACTCTAAGTCTCTTCTGACCGAAGCCCTTGTTTAAGATAAAGTTAACACTTTTGATAAAAGAGTTAGCATTTTTCAATGGGCACCTCCTCCCTTTCACTTAAAACAGGGCGTCAGGCAACTTCCGCGTGCCGGTTGTCTTCATGCTGTGCTCTTTGGCTCTCTTCGTGGCCGGCTGGCTGGTGAGGGTGTGGCTGCGGCTTTTTTTTTTCCACCGCTGCCGTCTCGAGGTTGAGTAGGTTTCCCTCGATTTCCAACAGGTGCTGGTCGCGGATGTGCGGCGCGATGTTTCGCATGCACTCGATGAGTGAAAGGAGGTACTCGCGGTTGGAGCCGCTTGGCCCCTCGGCGCTGTGGATCTGCCGGGCAATGTCCAGTGCGTTGGCGGGTCCCAGGTAGAAGGGGTTCTCCTTCTGCGCTACGTAGATGGTCAGCGAGAAGGGCTTCTCGTCGGATTTGCTGGGGTAGAACAACACCTGCACCTAAATTGTGTCCACGTGGAGTCAACCAAGGTCCAGAGAGAGATTTGTTAATTCACGACACTGCGGCTCTACATGAGTGACTGTAGGTGTTGCAGGATTGCAAGGGATCGCACGCGCGTGGCGAAACCATTCTGTCGAGTCTGGCACTGAACGTGCAGACGACGGGGAGTAGTAGAACGGGTACACTCGTCAATTCAAAATAAAACATGTATTGACCTTTCGGCACCTGTAGGGGTGCCTTGATCACAAAACGAAATGCATAGCAAGAGCCTGTTGCTATGACCTTCCCTTGTCAAATGATTTTTTGTTAGACCCTTG
Source organism: Dermacentor silvarum (assembly GCF_013339745.2). Lineage (NCBI taxonomy): Eukaryota > Metazoa > Arthropoda > Arachnida > Ixodida > Ixodidae > Dermacentor > Dermacentor silvarum. Next base: position 96,217,287 of record NC_051162.1, read on the forward strand.
ACTGCAGACGACAAAACTGTCCACTACAATCTATCCGGTGTAAGCCAGGGGTGCTCCAAAACCTTGTAACAATTCTGGTGCAATTTGCTGTAAGCATTGACTAAAAAGGTTTAACACGTAGTCACACTTGGGCTATGACACACATTGTATCAGAGAGGTCCAAAGTAATGTTTGGCCATCAGGTGTTTTAAATGTAATTGCATGGAAGAAAACATGGACTGCTTCTCGGACTCCTTAGCAGCTTCCCAGTTTGTGACAGGCAGAAGTGCCATGTATAGCGTTGGAAGAAATTGACCGAAGACGTGTTTATGTAATGCAGGGGAGGCTTGACTACTTTTGTTCTATATTAATTAGAGGGAAAAGGTGCATACAGTGTACTTGTTGTACCTGCCAGGTGAAGATAGCACAATCTAGAAGTCACTACATGCTTCCACTCAGTTATTCCAGCAAGAGCAGTTTTTTGTTTCATACAAATAATCCAGATAACACTACATAATATTGACAAGGGATAACAACACTCTCTCTGCAATCATTGCAACATCGTAGCAAGAAAATTCACTGCAAATTCAGATTAAATGCAGTGAGATTGGGCAGTGCTATACAAGTACTTGTGTACTCTACGCAAACGCACACATGGTCAAGATTTACGGGCAGCATTACCGATACGTTAACAAAATCAATAGTTCTTTGCAGTTGCGTTCAATAACTGCTTATAATGATTCTACTACATGGAAAGATGTTTTTTTCAAAAATCTCATTCGTTTGCACAAAAAGCATATTAACTTTGTAGCTTTTTTTTGGGGGGGGGGGGCCTTCAACAATTACTTAAATTATGTACGTGGGACCACAAATACAGTCGAATGCCTTTTATAACAAAGTGCTTGGTGCCCCCGAAATAATTTGTTAGACAGGTAATTTCGTTGTAGTGGAGGTTGACTAACACTGAGAAGTGCATGCAGCGCGATCAGTCTCTACGAGCCACTGCCTAAGTAATCACTCAACTGACATAGGTATAATAAATAAAGAATACACACACACACACACACACACACACACACACACACACACACACACACACACACACACACACACACACACACACACAGCTTACCCTGTCGTAGCCGTCCTTCTCGCGGAAGTCAAGGCGGCCTATGACTTCATCTTTTTCTGCCTCGGGTATTTCGTAAGCGACGCCCCAAACACAATCCTGTAAACAAGGTCGAAAAGAGGGGACGCGGCATTTATAACTCGCGCGGTTTTGTAAACACACTTTGGCGAGGCAAGTTCTACCTCCCAAGAATAGGCGTGAAAAGAGAAAGCGCGTCGCTCACATTCGGGTCCGACGACGGTACCAAGGTCACCACACGTCCCGGCTGCAATCGGGGACACGTACGATAATTGAAAAGACCGGAAGCTAATTACAAAGCCACGTTACAAAGTGCAAATGTGTGCGCTCGAAAGTCATGCATGTCAAAGCGAAACCAATGCACACTGCTGGTTACAAGCGTCAGCTATGCTACGCAACACTGCGTCGAACTGGCAGCTTAAACCAAGCTTCCGAACTTGACGTTTCGTTAAGCGGAGGCGCGTTAGGCTCACGGGAAACCATAACTAAGCTTACTTTGCCGGGGACTCCACGGTGGTCCTCGCTGGCCTGCCAAAATCGCCGCACGTACCCTTGACATAACCGACAAGCTTACGGTTGTATGGGAAATCCGCTTTCCACATAAGCGAGCCATACCCGAAGACCCACATAATTTACGGCTTCGAAAGGACTCTAACTACCGGGAGCTACCGTTTAACCGGCTCACTCAACGACCATCATCGCCGGTTTACGCCAGCTGCGAGGGCCACGGACACTACAGCTGTGCACAGCAGCTGTGCATTCGCGAAAACCACCGAAGCAGCAGCAAAAGACGTCAATCGCTGGCGCGCATCACGCGCCCGATGACGAAACAAGTCACGTGCTTCACACGGGCCAATGGCAATCAGCGCAGTTAACACTGGATCGACATTGTGAAAAGCCTCGAAGGCATCTGCATAGGTAGCAGCACTATACACCCTCGTCTGTTAATATGCTTTGATAGTTTCTCTAGTACTTTTGCTAGCACGTCTTTTTTTTTTTTTTTTTCGCTTCCTTTTTTACTGAAGTTATGGTGGTATCATGAGGTTGCGATGCCCGGTGCAGTATTTCAATCGTGTAAAATTGCTCCGAGCCCTCGGACCTTTCAGGATGCGTGTACCTTTGAAGGTGTAAGTGAATGTGCCCTCCGATGTTCGTGTCTGCTTCAATGTCAAACGTTTTGTCCGTTTGTGCACCCACTTTCGCTTGTCGACCGGGCTCATGATCGCGACCTTGCGAATTTGCATGTCTCCCTACCGGTGATGGCTAGTTCAACGTCGGAAGTCACTAAACATTCTTAACTATCAGGACCGAACTGGTGTCGGTAATAAATTGCTGCACGTGCACTTACCGACTTTTCTGATCACTGTTCCATTCATTCAAGCAGCACCGCTGTTTGTTTCGAGCTGTATCCATCTAGTGATCATCGCTTGCCGGAGGCTTCGGAATTGTGTTTCAAACCATTTGCGGAGGCATTGCCTGGGTTAGTTACCGCGCTGATTCTTGTGCTCGGTTTAAAAAGGCGACGTTCCTTTGTGCAGCAATTACACAGTTTCGATATTGAGTCTGTCCTGCGTAAGGGCCCCCATCCCATGTTTCTGAAGCCCTCATGCCTTTTGAATGCTTAGGTAGCGTTAAAAGGTGCTGGCCAGAACTAGTACTGCCGCAAGAGACTGCAACATAAGGAACAATACTTTTTGTTTCTTCCGGACATATTGTGCACATTTTGATTGAAACGTAGAAAGAGTAGCATTGTTGTGAATGTGGTTGGCACGAACTTCTCTTACAATGCACAACGTTCACTAGCAGACCTGTGACAATAATCGCTGTGTGACAGTATCGCCATTCTAGCTGTTGAGTGACTAACTGCCAGGCCTTCAGACGGGCCTATTTGACGGTCATCTAGCATGTGAAAGACATGATGGGAGAGGAGTGCTGGGTTGTCGCCCTGTTGATCACCGAATCTGCTATTTGAATGCTCATATTCGGACGTATGAGTCGAAGTACCGTTTAACTCAAACGAGTCTCAAATTTTTTCTGGCCAGCAGGTTTATAGCACTTTCAGTCTAAACTTACAGCTTCCCTTTGGGCAAACACCACAGGAACATGGAAACAGCTGAGAAATATTGACAGTGCGCTGGATGATTGAAATACACAGTACATGTAGAAAACTATTGAATCAAAATGTCGCGTCATGACAGTGCATGCTAACCGCCAAAAAAACAAGTTTGTTCTTAACTCAGGTACACAAACTGAAATTGATGAGTGTACTGGAAACTTCACAATGCCACGTTTACACTGCAGTCCTCAATTTATAGTTACACGTGTAGGTAGCGAAGAAGATTGTTTTCATCCTGCAATCCCTGGTACGTATACTTCTGCTCAGGGGCATAGCATAAACATGGATCGAATATTTGAGGGTATGCGTTGGTTTATGGTGTGAGTGTCTTTCTGCTTAGTTTGTTATGTATGTACGTTTCTTTGTGAGGTGTGCGATTTCTTTTTCTTGTGGCCTTGTATTTAATGCGATTCCTTCAGGAAATGTCAATTGATAGAATCATTTTAATCTGTTCCCGTCTGCATGGTCCACAAGCGTTTTATCTATAACGCGCTACACAACCGCAGATGCGTGTGCGTTCGTAGATCGTGTATACCTGTGCATTGTGCGTATGTCACTTTGTATGTCGAGTCATAACCTTTCTCAAGAACCACATATAGTCCACTTTTCTGATGATTCAAGCTTCTGATCATCATCAGAACAGCAGGAATCCTGTTTTAAGTCCACCGCAGGACAATGACGTCTCCCAGAAGCCTCCAGTTACCACTTTCCTGTATCACCTGAACCAATGTTATGCCTGGGAATTTCCTAATGTCATCACAGCTATCTTTGTCTCTAATTCTTACCTGCATTTTCTTTCCCTTGACTGCCAAATCTGTCACTCCAATTCACCATTGTCGTATCTGCCAACAAACACAATTTCATCTAAAATGCCCCAGTTTTCAGTGCTTGATTACAATTGTCATAATGCCACCAGTAATTCAAATTTTTTATTTTTATTTTGGGGAAAATTTGATTTCGAGAGAATACAGAACAGTTGCCGATCAATTTCTTTAGAGCCCTGATTTTTTGGGAGGACAGGATGATTCCTGGTAAACATTCAGCATTCAATAAATAGTCGGCAACAAAACAATTATGCATATTCCTCAACAAATTTTAGTAATGTCATGCTTTGGCTGTATGTGGTACTTTTCAAATATTATAAGGGCACTGAAGAAAACTCAGCTATATTAGAGAATTACCCACCTGTTACTATACCAGAAATGCCACTCTTATTGTGATAGGATGCTTGGTAATGCAGAAAAGCCTCAATTTTACCAGTCTTGAAGTTGCCACACCAGCTTGCTGTGATGTGGATTTTGACAGCGTCTGTTCGAGCCTCGTTATTTAATTAGCGGTAAATATTAACTACGTTAGCGTTATAAAAAAGAGCCAAATGCTGAACTTAGCAAGCTTTTGGCACCTTTACTGTGCCACAATATCCTACAATATGAGAAGGTACATTAGAATGTGCGGTCTCACAGTGGTAAAAAGGTGCTGTGGTTTCGGAATGCAAAAAAAAAAAAAAAAAAGAGAGAAAAACTTTAACCTTTACTTTATTTTCTAATAATTGACCAGTTACTACAATATAAATGAAATTAGAGTTTGAAAGAATATTTTATCAGTCTAAACGGAGCTGGTGTTTTGTGTCCCCATTATAAGGAGCCTGAAACACTTTTTGAACATAGTAAGAAAACATTGCCGATCTGTCGTAGAGGCTCCTGTGAACATGTGAGCCAAATATTACTGCACTGTATGCAACAGGGAATTTACAATCTCGTGTCAAAAACGGGGAAAAATCGCCTGCTCTCGCTTCCCCAATGTCGTCACGCAGCATCATTGTAAGCAGCTGGACCCACCAACGCTATTGGCCGATTTCACGCTCACGAGAACATTCTCAGTAATACATTAATTGCTAATTTTGAGTTAAATACATGAAACATATATATGTCTGCGATCTCAAAAAAGACAGAAGAGTCATTCCATCTTTGCACTGCCAGTCTACAAACGACAATTGCATGTAGCTGCGCCAGCAGTGGTATGCTCCATAGCTTAGTCTACCTTGGCTGCCACGGAGTGTCACGACAAGTCCTTTCGCCACCACAACACTAAACTTTTGGGTGGGGCTTTGCACTCGTGGCTTCTACCATCTGTAGCTTCCAGCGCTCTAGCGGGGATGAAAAGAGAGAGAAAGCCGTGTATTGGTGCGATAACTCCATAACTCCATTAATACTTCAAGGATCTGAAAAATTTTTGTGGGATGAGATTCAGTTAGCCGACGACCTTTAACAGTGAGGCCATTCTATGATTAGTTAGAAAAGTGTTTCAGGGTCCCGTTAAGGTTGGCAGCTCTGCACTGGTTGCCCGCAGAAGTTTCTTGCAGTTCAAGTGGAAATGCCCGAGGGTTTCGAATTAACGCGAAGCCTGCCGTATTCTTCCTTCCTGCGCACAGGGCGGTGTCCGGTGGATATCCTTCGGCCAGCAGTACACCCGCGAGCAGCAGGACCAGATCCTGAGGGTCCTGAACAACTCGTCGGAAAAGGAGCTGCGCAAGCTGTCCATCAGCCCGCTGAACATCATGCGCATCCTGCACCACCGCGAGGAGAACAGCGGCTTCACCAGCATGGAGCACGTGGGCGCCATCGACGGCATGCAGACGCGCGGCCTGGCCAAGATCTGCGAGGCCATCCTGTACGGAAAGAAGCCGCTGGAGAAGAGGCCGCCCGACAGGGGGAATAGCATCATCCCTCAGCTGACAGTAGAGAGGATTGCGGTGAGTGGCTGCTCTGCGTCGTGGTGACGTTGTACGCTTCCGAGGCTTGCAAGCTAGATTCTGTTCCCGCCAGAAGGAAATAAATTAATCATTCTTACCGTATATAAATTAATGTTACCTGCTTTGGGGCAAAACAACTGCCAACCATAAGCAGATTACTCATGCCTAAAAAAAATGTGGTTTTACAGAGAAAAATGAAAGAAAACTTATATTCTGGCTACCGGTACAGAAGAGCAAGGAAACATTGTAGTGAAAGACGCAACGTCTACTCTGTCAGGTCTCTCTAGAACGTTTCCTCTTCACACACACATGCATTCCCTCCTCTCCTGCCTACGAAACTCCACCCCACCTCAGACGTAAACGCAACAGAAGGGACGTGCTCCTCTTCTCATCAATCACCGAGGGCTAAGATTGCCTCTGTTGAGGTGGTAGCATCTCCGCTCTCCAGGCCGACTGAGGAGGGATCCATTTTGATTTCTGTGGAAAAGCCGTCTCGAGTGCGCACGTGAAGTTAGGACAAATAAAAAAAATGCCTAACAACTTGTTTTTAGTTTTGGTTTTTCTATCCAATAGGCAGATGCATCTTAACGTTGCCATATATACTGGCTCGCTCCGTTCTCGAGATAGCTGTGACTGCTACATGCAGGCACGACCAGAAGAGGCTTGCACAGCCCTCGTGTTAATCTCTTTATGAGAGTCATCATAATACCTAGGATTATTACGGCATGACAGCAAATCTTGCTTTGAGTCAGGGTGTCTTGATAACATCAATTTACGGAATTATGACGTCATTTCTTATTTTCGAGTCTCACAGTTGCCGACTTGACAATTGTTCGTTTTCTTAATTTTGCAAGTTGCAACAATTTTTGTAAAAAAGTTGATGGCCCAACTAAAAAAATCTGCTCGATACAATTGTGAGATTCTTAACTTTTTATCTATGAATGCAAAAAACATTATCAGGTCCAATGGATTATCAAATCCATTCCCATGTATTTAGATAGGAGCTCCTGAGGTATAAGTTTTCCTCTTAAAGTAGTACTGAAATCACATTTTTGACTTGTCATACTATTGCAGTCCAAAGCTTCTGTAAACCCCAGAAAACAACAACATATTGGCATGTGCTGGAATGCCCTAGTTAATTTATTGTTATATTTGTTTCTGCAAATCAGTTTCGATTTCAGGCCCTTTAGATGGAAGAGATGTGCAGTAGAGTTTCTATGGCTTCAAAAATATGGGTCAGTACTAACTGAAGAAAATGTAAGTCTGGTCATACGAAGCCAATAGACAATGAAGCAAGGGTCTCGACTCCGGTAGCTTTGACGCCATCATTGGCCGACCGCCTGCAAACTGACGCACCATGCGACGCCTGCGGTAGAAAGGATGTTCTACACCCACTGCCGTGGCTGTGAGTAGTGGCGCCGGCTAACACTCCCACAGCTACATCTAGCACACATGAACAAGCACCCAACAAAATGGATGAGAGAAAATGGCGTCGTAGTGACTCAATTTTAGGCAAGAGCATCATATGTGTATACGTAAGGTGTGGGTTTGGTACCCACGTGGGGCAAGTTGTGTATTGGTCTGCTTTCATTTCCCTTTACTCTATCGTTTCCACTCTCCAGTTAAAGCAAGTAATTTCCCCTATGCCTTCCTTAACTTCATTTGTCTGTTGGCTTCATATGGACTAACAAAAACTGGGCTCCTCGTTACCCTTTTTTTTTTGAACTCTGGTCATGCATTTCACCGTTATTTGTTTGTTGCGTTCTTTCAGACCGTCACCGACATAGTGGCTGTAGATGTGAGTCCCCCGTTCATGACGTGGGCCCACATGACACGGGACCATTTTGTACTCGCCCTCGAAAGAGTGCAGTTCCTCGACGACAAGGTGCAACCTCACTCTGTATAACTACTACGATGCAGTGAGTATTGTCATACATTATTATACCAGCTGATCTTAAAAATGTAAATATACTCGTTAAGGATCTCCTGAGCGAATGTCATAATAGCTTGGTTACTCAATGAGACAGACAATACTTGCATGACAAATACAGCTAAACTACAATTTAACAAAGTTGATGGGACCTGTGAATTACTTCGTTAAATCGGAAACCTTAAAACAGTCATGCAGATAAACATTTATTAACCCCGTAATTCCCAAGCAGAGTTCCACATCTTGATTAGTGTAGCAGTTAATTAGTTGTTGGTTTGCTTAACTATTCATCGGAACTCACTCCAGCTTGTGAAGAATGCCACTATAGGCTATGTGTTAAGGTTCCCGAGCATAAAACAGAATTTTGAGGCATCAAATTCAGCATAGCATATACCGGGTATTTCAGCGAACACTTTCAAAAATCCTTAAAGGTTGCCTGTGGCAGATAGCACAATTCTGGTTAATGAGCTGGTCTACTCAAAGAGGCGAACATTACTTGCACAAGAAATTGAAATGCGTAATTGACTAATTAACAAAAATTCACTAATTAAGTTTTGCACTAATTACCTGATGGCCCATATCGCAATTTACAAATTGTAGCCGTGGAGTTCGCAAGGCGGATCCACTTGGAACGAATTCTCGGGATGACACCAGTTTCAAGATATTAATTCCCGAACTTTGCGGAGAAATGCATTGGTGTTCCAGTTACTTGCTTAACAAAACGCCACTTATGCATTGAAGCACAAAAGTACCTGGAACGCCTATGCATTTCTCCGCAAAGTTCTGGAATTAATATCTCGAAACTGGTGTCATCCTGAGAATTTGTTCCAAGTGGATCCGCCTTGCGAACTCCATGGCTGCAATTTGTAAATTGCTATGTGGGCCATCAGGTAATTAGCTCAAAACTTAATTAGTGAAATTTTATTAATTAGTCGATTATGCATTTCAATGTCTTGCGCAAGTAATGTCCGCCTCTTCGAGTAGACCAGCTCATTAACCAGAATTGTGCTATCTGCCACAGGCAACCTTTAAAAAATTTTGAAAGTGTTCGCTGAAAGACCCTGTATAATACATTGAGCATTACAAGGCTAAAGAGAGAAAAAAAAAAATTTGTCTGCATACACACTTACTATATACAGCGAGCTCGTGGAGCACATTTTGTGTTCCCTCATAATTGGGGCAAACCTTTACAGGTCAAGGGCATTCATCTCCTGAACTGAAACACGGTGTAGAGGCATATTAACGCAACAGCGTTAAGGGCTTCGTGTCACAGAAAATCAGGCGTCGGTGTAAGCACCGGTGTTGTTGGCGGAAATAATCATGCCGAACTACATCGTCCCGAACCACCCCGACTGGGCAGGCCCTTCGTGTGGCACAAGGCGTTAGTAAACAAAAATTTCATTTCTCCAAGTAAAATCCTTCAGAGAAATCGTAAAGTACGATTTAACCACAACCTACAGATGTGATAGTGTTGGATTCTAATTTGAATATACAAGAAGAAAGCCTGATAAGCAGCCAGGGATCTTTCCATGCTATCGCGTTCCACTCTTAAAGACGAAGCTTAAGCGTCCTCCAAATTTTTTCGCAATGATTTACCAATATTTAAAAGAAAAGAAAAAGAAAAAAAAGAAAGAAGAGTGTTAAATTACGTGAGATGTTGAGCTCACTTCATTGTTTGAAGGTTTTTCAATGCATCGTGCTCATGACAATGTGTTGGGAAATCAGAAGCCCCCCCCCCCCCCCCTTTTTTTTTACACCAAAAGGTTTGCAAAATATGGTTTTGCTAAATCAAGGTTTGACTGTATTAGTGTGATGTGAACTAATTAACTTTTACTCTAATTAACCTTGTAATAATTCACTTTAGGGCACATGTTCCCACTGTAAAATTTGCAAGAATATTGCTAAGCAAGCTTTGCCTGTTCGATGTTGAGCATAACTTGCTGCACTCGGGTTCCACATAATCAGGTTTGACTGAGTGTTGACGGTATGCTTGTCTGTGCGATCCTGCATGTTTTTAAGTCGTCTGCCCGCTTCAGGTGCAGCAGGTCCTGAGCCAGCTGCCGGCTGCAAGCCTCTACGTGGTCGAGCAGAAGGTCCAGCGGCACAAGGGCGAACTCGGCCATAGCCAAAGCCAACTGGCTGCGCAGGCCATGCTGGTGGCGCTGCTGAGCCATGGCAAGCAGCTGCAGCCGCAGGTCAGTTTCACCGAGAAAGACACGAATTGCGCAGGAAGGCGTGGTGACGAAAGGAGAGACAAGACACAAACACACCATCTCTCTTCTCTTGCGTCTCCTTGCAGTGCTTAAAGGGGTGCCGAAACACTTTTCTAACTAATCATTAGAATGGCCTCACTATTAAAAGACGTCAACTCACGAATCTCATCCTGCAGGAATTTTTCTAATCCTTCAAGTGGAGTTGTCGCACCAATACGTGGCTTTCTCTCACTTTTCATCTCCGCTACTGCAATAAAAGCTACAAAGGCATGAAGCCGAGGGGGCAAAGCACCGCCTAGAAGTTGGAGTGTTGGCAGGGTAAGGGCTAGTCGTGGCCCCCCCGCCCGAGGCAGCCGCGGTAGACTACGCTGCAAAGCATGCCGTTGCTATCTGAGAGGCCATGTGCAGCAGACGCAGCTACGCGCAACAACTGTCGTGCATAGACCGGCAGTGTAAAGACGAAATCATTTTTCTATCTTTTTGACATTACAGACATATGTATGTTTCATTTATTTACCTCAACATTAGCAATTAAGTATTACTGAGAATGTTCTCGCAATCACAAAATCAGCCCAATGCTGTTGGTGGGTGCAGCTCCTTGCAATGATGCTGCATGACACTGTGGAAGCAATAACAAGCCATTTTTTTTGCTGTTATTGAAAAGGGTATCTTCTGAAAATAATATCTGGCTCGCATGTTCACAGGTGGCTCTTGTACGGATCGGCAATGCTTTCTTACTATGTTGAAAAAGTGTTTCAGGGCTCTTTTAAAAGCTGTACTGACATCTTTTTTTTTAGCCTTCCTAGAGTGTTTTAACCCTTTCCATACTCCAGGAAATAAGAAAAATTGTACCAAGTTTCCCAGAAAGGTGGCGCACAGGCAAGCATTCGCAGTCAGAAATCAAGAACGCTACTCACAGGCCACCTAGTGTCAAAAACCGCAACTAGAAGCAAATTGACAGGTGCACTCACCATCTGTTCACACTGCAAGGCACTTTTCCTTACGACTATATGTACTTGTCAGCGGTACAGAAATGGTTAAAGGGAGTACAGTGGATTCTCGATGATACGATCATGGCTAATACGAATTTCCGGGTGATACGAATTTTTCTGTGGTCCCAGATGAGCCCCATTACTTTGCAACGTGCTAGAGAACGGTTGTTACGAATCGATTTCACGAATAAACGCCGCCCCACCGACGGCCGCGAAAGAGAACAGTGCGCAGTCACGCGCGTTTTCCCTTTCTCTTTTCGTGCAGCGCGGACGCGGCGCCGGACAGCGACAGCACGGAAGCTGCGACTGGGCGCGAGGAGCTTGAAGCGGTGGCGCTTTTGTTGCTTTTGTGCTTTTCTTCTTGTCTCTTCGCTCGCTGCGGCGGCGGCCGCGCTTCCCCACGCGCGGTCGCCGCAGCAAGCGAAGGTTCGTGCGGTCTATCATTTCAACAGAAACTGAGCGGCGTAAGCACAGCTCATACAAAGGTCAAAGCCGCGTGGAGATCGCTTTCAAGATACGGTGCGCGCGACAATACCGACGGCCGGCACAGGCGCAAAGTACAAGAACGCATTTGTTGGCAGAGTAGGTGCCACCCCTCCCTCCCGCGCTACCTTCCCGCTTTGCTCCTTTCGCGTGGGGAGATTGCGTCGCCAGTTACCCTTGCGCTCGGTTGCAAGCATTTCGCGCCGCAGCACAGCGTCGCCCCCCCCTCCCTCCCATACCCCCACGGCCTTTAGCGCAACGGAAGTCGCGTTTGCTCTCCACTGTGCGTTCGCTGTCCGTGAAGGCGCGCGTCCCCCGCGCGCTTTTGCTCGCACATACGGCACGCGGTGACGACTTTATCGCCCTTGGACTCGTGCTCCACGTCTCATGCTCCTCCTCCGCATCGCCCTCTTTCATCTCCTCTCCCATCGGTGGGCGCACCTCGTGCTCGCTACCACCCTTGTCGGCGAGATTTTCCCGCGGAAGCCGCAATTTCGTCTCGCGCGGCTGCACTGTAAGCGGCATGCGTATACATGGAGTTCTATGGGAGGGTAAACGGGAGTCGGAAAAGGCCGCGTTGTAGCCAGTTATGCACTATAAACGGTTACGTTTTAAGTGGTCTATACTGTAAATGCTTTTTACGTACATGTGCCTGAGTGAGTTCACCTCTCGACTCTTTAATTTAGCTAGTTTTAATTGTGTTTCGATGATACAAATTTCGGCTAATACGAATTTTTTCCGTGACCCCGTGAGATTCGTATCATCGAGATTCCACTGTAGTACTATTACCGACATGACATTGATTTGCCATTACTTTTGCATTAAATGCACCATTATCGCACATACCCATTTTAGAAGCACTGACCAGCATAATTTTGACTTTTTGAAGCCCTTGGTTATGACCGATGTACGTGGCATCAGGCGCCGTTACCGTAGCAATAACAATTTGCCTTTCAGAGATCTCAGAACGTCAGCCCCAGTATCATTACGTTCACTTATATAATGCATTTACTACCGTCACCTTTATGAACGGAACACGCAAGCACGTGTCAAAATAGCCGCATTTGCCACACGTTGCGCGGCACCACGGCAATATGCGAAAACAAAGAGATAGTGTGTTGCAGTTCCTTCTACTGGCCAGCTGTTGCATGTTTCAATCTTTCCGTAGTGATACTGCTTGTGAACAGAGAACGCAAAAATCTGAGAAGGCAATCGTGCTACCTGCCGTACTGTTAACTTTGATTGCTAAGCTGCGATAGATGCCATGCATTCATATCAAATTCAAATGAAAAAAATCTAGTTCACAGGTGTGCCCCCTCCCCCCCAAAGAAGAGATGCTCATGATAAGGGAAGCAGGCAGAAGAAGGAACGGTGTCCTCTTTCTTTGTTTGTGGCATCTCGCCACACAACATGTGACTGACGAGTTGATTTGCCTTGTCCCTGTGTGTTTCCTGTCATAAAGACGACGGTAATACAAAACGGAATAAAAAGCAAGAATATTTTCTGATGCTCTCCATACTGGGCTTCGTCGCAGGTGATTTCCATAAAGTCGTCTGCTATCACAAACCTCTTCGACCTCAATGTCGGCAGCGAGCGAGTGTCTGGCCAGGGCACCCTCAAGAGACTGGTGGATGCCGGCACGATCAGCTTCCAAGGAAACTTGAGGAGCACCTACTTTAAAGAAACGTCCATGAACAGAGAACACTTTTGCGGAGTCCTTCTGCTGGCCAAGGCTTTCTACATGCTCGCCAAGACTTGAAACTACGTTGATGTTAGAAATGTGTACATAACTCTAGGATCTGTACAGTGTGAGGGTCGTTAACGCTTACCGAGCACATGCAGAAATGTATTGTTACAATAAATGGTGTTCTGAAGGAGTACTCGCTGTGATGTTTGCGATTTGTCATTTCTTTTGCTTTAAATGAATGTCCAAGCTTTCTAAACCCTAGAAAAAGTACTGAGAAGCGTCAGTGTGCCTGTGAACCAGTTTCTATTTTGGTGCCCAGGAGATGGATGATCTTGACACGTTGCAAAATTTCTATTTTTTAACGAGCAACGTCGCCATACATAGCCTTATTGCTACACGACGTCACCAAATGCAGTAAAACCTCGTGAATGCATAGTTGGCGGAGAATGTGGACCAGGTACGCGATGTACTAATTAACCGACAATGGCAGACGAGTGGCTATTGACTAACCGGCCAGAAAAAGATGTCTTAATTCTCCGTCTAACACAGATGCAGACAATTTTTGTTTGCGAGCAGGCAGCAAGAAATCCGATTTTCACTTGCCGCCGTGGTAGCCTTGCAGTGACGACGGCATCCTCATACTCTGCAAGGCCACGAGCCAGTTTCTCCATCACTGCTCTGTGAACGCCGTCATGGCAGTCAACGCATGCACCGTGTCGGACAAGGAAGGGCCGTCATGCACATCATCGTAGAAGCTATGGGAGCAGGAAACGCGTCACGTCTACTATGTTTTGACGTTACTATCGGTGGCGACTGCGGTTCGGGAAAGGTCCGTGCACTGCAATTGCACTATCTATGGTGTGCAGGCAGGACGTGTCGCCAATTCTGCACTCGTATGCGTCGAAAAATAGATATACTATGCACTAGCCGTCTTGGCATGCATTAAGTGACTACGCTTGAAGTAGTCAGCCCAGAGGTTTAGGTTCAATGGTGACGGGGCGGGCGATTCACCGCGAGTGTATTTAGACCGGAATTACTTATTAGGCAGGTACGGATTAACGAGGTTTTACTGTATAGCTCAGTGTCGTGACGCTGCGGTAACATTTATGATGCCTGGTATGCCAATTTCGAGCCAAACATCAGTATCCACTTTGAATAACGAGTTTCCCAACTTGCATACTAGTGAAGTGTCATCCTTTCATGTGTGAGATGCGTGCGGAAGAGTTTCTACAACCTCAAAAATGGGTACATGCTAGTGAACACGCAGGTGAATGTTTGAGACTATATTTTCACTGGAATTCCCTGTCATATGTTCGAGGCTTCTCTTTGTCCTCGGCGTTGTTCCCACCTAAAATTGAATAACCAATCAGTGAAAGCTTTCACGTTAATGACATTCTCTTGGCAGCTTATTTCCAATGTCTACACTTCCAGGAGCTGTAATAGATAACGCTACTTTTTTTGGTGATGCGACAGATACATTGCAATGTCGCTGGAATAAACAAATTGCTGCAGTCATGTGATATTGAATGTGTACATGTAGATGTGCAGGTGTGCTTAGATGACTAGTTGTTGGAGGCTTCTCCCAGAAATTTTTGAGGGTTGGACGTCTTGCGGGCCGCCCGACCGGAGGGAGGTTACACATGCAGCTAAGTCTTCCTTTCTTATTTCCAATACAACCATTTTACCATGTTGAATTGTAATTTCACAAATTTTGCATTTCGGATGCATTGACGAAACTAATGTGAGCCAACGACGCATCCTACCACGTTCACCAAACTTTGGCATGACGAAGAAATGCAATGCTTGTCACTCAAAATGCGCGCAAAGTAAGTGCCGGCGATTCAAACCTGCATCAGCTAATAGGAGTGCTTCTTGTGTCCACGTGGCAGTAGTAACAATTAAGGAAGAGAGTTTTTTTTAACTTTTTGTCAATTTCTTTTGCTTTTATGTCTGCATGACTAAATATGCCACTGGGGCTATCTGAAACTCGGACCTGCTCTTGATGATGGTTCCACAATGGCGGCATTGCGTCCACAGGACCTTGAAGTAAGTGATGTCACAATTATGCACCGGTGTTGGGGTTCTGGTGCAAAATAATAATGAAAAAAAAAATGGACCTTTGATGTTTTTCTGTTCTAATAATGAACATATTACCATCAAATTAACGAAGATGTAGTTTAGAAAGAATAACTTATCTGTATAAACTGATTTAGTGTCTTTTTAAATGGCAGTGTAGCAGACGACACACACACCTAGGGGTTAGAAGGTATCGCGCAGGTTCCAGATAACTTTTCAGATTTTCACTGCCCAGCTAGATTTGTAGGTCCATGCCCAGGCACTGCACTGCCTTTCAACGTTCCACATTCTGCATAATTTTTGGCGAGTGGTTATGTGGCTTTTTTCTTTGTTTTGTTACAACTAATGTCAATTTTCGCCACCTTTTTGTGGTGCATCCACTCATATTTCAAACAAAATTTTGCATTGAGGCTGTTCTATTATCTGCACTATCTGAAACTAAGCATTTTATCAGGTAAAACATTTTGTTGCAGTTGGCTTTTAAGAGAAGCTGAATGCAGACGTACAGTGCTCTCTATATAGAGAGGTATTCACGCGTTCTGAACATTGTTGAAATGTCAATTCTACCTTATTAACAATATGCGAATCAATATGTCGGCTAAATAAATGTGGCGACGCCATGCCCTGCACATCTCTCCAAGGAGGTAAAATCTAGCACTCGTGGTCGGGGCAAAATGAACAGTTTGTCCAATAAGGCTCTTACACTATAATCTCGGGTATTAAACACGCCAATGTCGAAATGAGAAACAATAAATGTTTATGCTTGTGCACACAAAAATGCTTGCTAGCGTGACTACAGTTCATTCGGCACCTATCTCTCCCGCAGTCTCTTGACAAACGACAGCTGCGAGTTGTTGCGAATTCCAACGTCCCGCAGGAGCGCCTTGTCCTCTTTTAAGAGCTCCCCATCGAAGGACAGCCAGTAAGTCTTCCAGACGTATTTCCAGCTTGGAGTGCGCTTCACTCCCTTGCGTGCCTGCAGGAAAGAAACATTTTTTAAAAAAAGTGACGA
Source organism: Dermacentor silvarum (assembly GCF_013339745.2). Taxonomy (NCBI): domain Eukaryota; kingdom Metazoa; phylum Arthropoda; class Arachnida; order Ixodida; family Ixodidae; genus Dermacentor; species Dermacentor silvarum. Next base: position 96,233,674 of record NC_051162.1, read on the forward strand.
AGTACCCTTTACCCCAAAATTATTAGACACGGCAGGAAACAATTGTTACAGGACATCTTAAACTTCATTTAGTCATCATAATTGGATGCCACCAATATTTTGTGCGAAGACTGAATTTCCTGCAAATTTCTGGGTATGCCGCGAATTTGCACTTAGGCCCTAAAAATGTTGCACATACATCTCAAGAAAAAGAAATCAGTCTGAGGCAGTCCCTGGCTTACATTGCGCAAAACTGTTTTATTTTGCACTTTAGATGACCACATATTTAACGAATCGGCAACACTACTTTTTTCTGGAAACCCATGGCTGTTGAAAATATTAAAAACAGTTGACACTTTTGTTCAGGCAGAGGGGCACACTGCACTTTGTGCCCAAATAATACTGTCTGCCCGTTGCACCCTGGTCGATTGCATGATTGGTGTGTGCTGGTGACGGCTGGCCGGTGTCCGGTGCTGTCGGTGCTATTGCAGGCTACAGGGAGGTGGTGTAGCCAGAGGGGGGGGGGTCACATTGGGCACATGCGCTTCCCTTCCCTCCCACCCTACTACCCCCTAAAATTTATGTGTGCCACCAATTATCAGATATAACAAAAGAAATCTCAAATCTTGATCGGCGATACCAGCATGTACGAAATATATGCTTATTTTGAATGTCAGTTGTGACGATCGTATTTTCGTGTCGGATCGTTATACAAAAGTTAAAAACTGTATTGTAGGAAACTCTGTGGTGCACAAGATGCAACACATGTGAGCCACTAGCAAAGCTAGGAGAATAAACAGATTCGAGGGGCGCAGCTTGTTTTTGTTAGGCACAACCATACGAAGAAACGAGCCATGAAGTCAGAGAAAGGATAGGGTAAATTGTTGTGTTTGATTGAAATTTAAGAATCTCTGGATTCCAATCATTACTTCTATACTCGAATTAAACATGATTAACTTCCCCATGCTTACTCTGGCTTCATTGCTAGTAAATCTGCAAATGGGGCCAGATGGTTACATGTAAATTGTTTCGTGCAAAACGAGGCGTTTATAGAAAAGCAGGGAGGTTATAAATAAATTCCTGGAGCGGGAATTATGTCCCAAAAGTGAAGCAAGACCGCCGCCACTTTAGGGGGGATTTGTAAAAGCATCACCTTCTAATGAAGAAAAGGAAGCACTTTCGTCACACTCTCTACAAGTTTAATTAAGATGGCCGATTTTGCCTTGCCTATCCTGCTCAACGTGAATCTTTGCGTCACTAGTTTTAGGATGAAGCCTGAACTTCCTGGCAAATTTTATTGCACATCATGTTATCAGTGCTCAGCCAATGGTAATTCGTACTTTCACTGGGAACAAGCAGCACTAATCTTCTAATTAGCCTAGATTTACTTAAAGACCAACAGTAAAGAAATTTGAGACCGTGTAAAAAAAAGCCTTGCTTCAGATAATGTAGATACTGTAAAGACTCGCGTAAGGGCCCCCACTTGGCAGCTGAAAATTTGGAAAAAAATTTCCAATGGACAAGCAATCGCATTCGGTGCCCCGATGCTTCACTTGCGCATCGGTGAATTATCGCGTGTGAATTACCCTCGTCTTATATACCCGACATTAGCGGAAAAACTACACAAGTCTTGCAACAATGGGCAGATGAAGTAAACAGCCGCCTTCGCCATCGCATTTAGGCTGCTTTTTCACATTTTGTTTCAAAATGAGCGGAAGCTGACGGCAATTCACCGTCCTTTTCAAGAAAAAGGCGATTGAGTACGCGGAAGCCCTCGGCAACCCGCCAGGTTGCCGTGGGCTTCGTATCGTGCGACCATCGACCCGCGTGTTTGTCAGCACCTTATCACGGCACGGAGCAGCATTTAAATAAATACTGTCACCATTGTGCAACCGGCTGAGTCGCATTTGATTAAAGGTAAGGGTGTCTTTTGGTACTTTTGCCATTGAAAAAGATTTTTTTCATTTTTAGAATTGGTTAGTTGGGGGGTCGACCTATATTCCGGTTCGACCTATAGTCCGGTTTTTACGGTAGTTATCACGAGCGAAAGGTCTGTTTGGCTTGGTTTTGCGAAGACTATGCACACAGTGTTTTATTAAAGCTAGGCTTTATTGCAAATCTGATGGTGTGTCTCTTATGTTTCTTGAATGGTGACGAAGGCGGTCTTATGGTCCGTGAAGTAGTTAGCAATAGTGGCAACTTAGGCTACACACATTGAGGAAACAAGTGGTGCTCGCTGGAAGACCAAGTCTAAGGTTTTATTCCATTGCGTCATTGACATTGCAGGGTCGGAGGAAGCTTCTCTATAACGTGCTAATCTGGCCTCCCTTTGCTCCGGTGTTTCAGCAGCCAACTTTGCCTTTCTCGAGATTTCGCAGCCTGCCATCTAGCTACATCCACTGGATGATTGGATTCAGCCTGTCGCTTGCGCTGAAGCGCACGCACAGACGGCCCAGCCGGCGTGCCATCCATGGTGAGACCGAGTGCCCAAGCGCTGGCGAAGCAGCCGTTAAACCCTTGCCTAGTCACGTGGTACCGCAGCAGCAAGGCTCCGAGCGAGCGCAGCTGCGACGCTTCTCCGCAGCGGATCACGTGGCGTGACCTCGCACCTGCCACACTTGTGCTCCTGCGGCTCAATGTCATTGCGACGCAATGAATGACCTTGCGAGACATGGCGTAGTAGAGCATTCGTTCTGAAAATGCTGCCATTACTGCTAGCCAGAAGTATGACCTAGAACATCGAACACTAGCGCAGCATCTTGGCACAACCTTAGAGATTGGTTCGTGCCCACGGTGGCCCGCGGCACGCTGATAACTCTCGGAAGCGACGCGCTGGAGACTTGCGTCATATCTGCAAACCACCCGGTGCATGTGTTGTCTGCTTAAGTGCTACTTGAAGGCTGCTAATAAGAAAACTAGTCAATTACCAGCCCTGCAGTCTTGCCAAGATTGTTTCAATAGCACACGCGCACACACACACACACACACACAGACAGACACAGACAGACACAGACAGACAGACACAGACAGACAGACAGACACAGACAGACAGACAGACCTTATTTACGACCAATTTAGCCAAAGTGAAGTTTTGCTGCAGCTGGCCTTGACCACAGGAAAAGCACTCGTGTTGTGAGCAGACTCTAGCTGAGGGGAAGTAGACTCTAGCTGAGGGGATTTTTCAGAGGGGAAGTGGAGGCAAGTGCTGGCTTCACGTATCTCGGCAAGAAGATGCGCGAGCTTGCACTCCAGGAAGCTTTATTTTGAACCTCCTTATCCAAAACATGGTACGTCACATGACCGCCGTTGCACCTAGTCTGGAGACATTACCATGCGCAGGGTGACGTGCCGCCGTATGGCATTCTTCAGGTCCAGGACCGTGGCCTTCTGCTCGACGACGACCGTGTAGTAGTCGCCGTCAGCTTTGTGCACCACCAGGGACATGGCCTGGCCGTGCTCCAGCGCCAGGTACGACTTGAGCTCATCGGTGGTCACCTCGGGGTGCAGGTTGTTGAGGAGCGGGTCGTTGCTACGAGCAACGCAAGGTCGCAGTGGCAGATAGAGTCAGCACAGTGTTGTGCGCCATTTCACTTTTTTTACCAGCATTTGTTTGCTATAGCACCATTTTAAGCAGTGGCGTACCAACTATTTTCCGAGTGGGGGGGCTAACAGCAAAATGATCTGACTCTCTCTCTCTTTATGTATATACAGTTAAACCTGGATGTAACGAAATTGACAAATTCCCAAAAAACTTCGTTATATGGAGGATTTCGTTATATGCAGGTTCGGCACAAAAATTCGAAAAAGAAATGCTTACCGTATTTACTCGATTCTAACGCGCCCTCGATTGTAACGCGTTTTCCGTGACTAAAAGAGAGGAAAACAATCATTTACAGTACCACGCACCTCATGCTTTGCAATCACTCATCCTTGGAATTTCACACCAGGTACTGGATGCGTGGATGCATGTTGCTTCGCACAAGCGCGAGGCGTCGGAAACGAAGCGTCGTATAGTGTCACCTGGTGTCAAGTTAGTGAAGTGCAGAGACTTGGGCAGTAATCAAAAAGTGACGCTGCCAGCGCGTTGAAAAAAAAAAACGTATTTTTTTTTCCTTTCAGCAACATCAACTGGAAAAGCAGAGTGCCGTGCCGGCTTGGCGGGCTAGGCCAGCTGCAGCAAGCGGCGGGATCAGGTTTGAATGAAGGGAGGGGGAAAGGTCACGCCCGTGGCATCAAGGGATGCAGGCCCGCCTCGCGCACGCTCGCTCGCTCTTGCCGTGAATTCGGCATGAATTCGAGCGCGCTAAGCGCGACACCGCCGCTTCGCATTCCGTCGCGGCGGAGAAGGTGCTTCCGGTTGCTGCTAGCGCAAAAATGACAAAATTTGGGGTGAAATCTCTAGGTTGTCGGTGGGGAAAATTCATTATTTCGAGGGGGTCTCCCGCTGCCACTTCGTTAAATAGAGGTCTCAAATACATGTGCTTCTATGGAGTAACGGCGGGGAATAGAAAAACTGTTGAAACCAACAGCTATGTTGGGACACTGGTAAGCATAGCTAAAAGCGGCCATATCACATGCTCAAACGCTTGAATAAAGAATTTTTTTTACGAAGACTCTGTTTGACCCAGCCTCATTTAACTCATTCTTGGTATAAGCACGAAGAAGACATGGACGGTGGCAGAAGAAGACAGGACAAGAAGACACGGACGGTCTGCCATCGTCCGTGTCTTCTTCACGCTTATACCAAGAATATGTCACTGTACCAACTCGCTCAACTATCCATCCTTTTGCAGCTCATTTAACTCTGCACAGAGAGTTTTCATAGCGTACCACCAATTTTCGCTAAATCTGGTCTTGGTGGCGTTAACAGCTCTGTTTACAGTGGGCTCAATTCTGCCCCGCTCGTTAGACAGGCTCATAACACTCTAGAGTGCTTGCATATGCAATTTATTGCTAAAGTCCCAATTACCCATCTAAACTATACCTACACATCAAACGTTACCTGGTCCTCAGAGCCACAAATAAAGAAGATGCTTCCTTTAGTGAATTCAATGAGGACACCATGCGAACCCGATATATCACACATGAAAAAGTAAAACGAAAAAAAAAAGAGGGTTCAATAAATATTCAAAACGCTCCTAAATAAGCCAGAAAACGTTAAAACTCCGCGACACATTGTACTTAAAATGCTTCCTATTCTGTCAAAGTATAAAATATCTGAAATGCAGAGTTCTCTTGGGGACATTGTGAAACCTGGCTAATAACAGCAGCACGATACTTCTGAATATTTGCTAACAGTTTTTTTAAAGCTGTATTTGATCCAACACGCAATTTGTAAACTTCGTGCTTCTATTTTTTTAACTTGCTGATTTTTCGGCAATTTTTCTACATTTGAAATGTATTTCTTTAATTATGTAGGAGCAATTGATACCCTGTTTAGTGAAATCTGAGGAACTCATATTTGGCCATTCTTAGCAGCAAATTAATGAAAGGGCATTTGCATAAAATTAGAACCAAATGAGATAAACAAAAACGTAGCTCATATTCAAAATAAACACATTTATTCCCATATATGTACACGTTTTAAACGCTGTTACTAAACGAATAGAGATTAAACAAAAAGGATGGCATAAGACTGAACTCGTCACTACAGAATTAAGTATTCAAAACTACACAGTACTAAAAAAATTTTTTAAAATTGGTGCCTACCTAATCAGGGCATGGATCTTTTTGTCAGCGATGGCCATTGCTTCTTGAAATGACAGCACTTTCTCGGCTTCTTCATCGTTAGGAAGCGGGATGTTGCCATCCTCCGTCTTGACAGCTGTTTGTGCTGCCTCTGCGTCGCCCATGGTCTAGTTTGACGTAGCTTTTGGCTTCTCCTCGAAGCCCAGCTTTGACCATTCCTCTTTTGCCATCAAGTTTCTGTTGACAAGAGAATGGGATGAAAGCATTTTAGGCAAAAGCAGGCTTGGAGACGAATTACAACAAATGATTGAGGACCTTAATTGAGAAAGCGTAAGAATTGGGTTGAAGATGAATATGCAGAAGACAAAGATAATGTTCAATAGCCTGGCAAGAGAACAAGAATTCAGGATCGCCAGTCAGCCTCTAGAGTCTGTAAAGGAGTACGTTTATCTAGGTCAATTACTCACAGGGGACCCTGATCACGAGAAAGAAATTTACAGAAGAATAAAATTGGGTTGGAGTGCATACGGCAGGCATTACCAAATCCTGACTGGGAGCTTACCACTGTCGTTGAAAAGAAAAGTGTACAATCATTGCATTCTACCGGTGCTAGCATATGGGGCAGAAACTTGGAGGTTAACAAAGAATCTCGAGAACAAGTTAGGGACCGCACAAAGAGCGATGGAACGAAAAATCTTAGGACTAACGTTAAGAGACACGAAGAGAGCGGTGTGGATCAGAGAACAAATGGGGATAGACGATATTCTAGTTGACATTAAGCGGAAGAAATGGAGCTGGGCAGGCCATGTAATGCGTAGGATGGATAACCGGTGGACCATTAGGGTTACAGAATGGATACCAAGAGAAGGGAAGCCCAGTCGATGACGGCAGAAAACCAGGTGGGATGATGAAGTTAGGAAATTCGCAGGCGCAAGTTGGAATACGCTAGCGCAAGACAGGGGTAATTGGAGATCGCAGGGAGAGGCCTTCGTCCTGCAGTGGACATAAATATAGGCTGCTGATGATGATGATGAGGCTTGTAAAATGCATGCAGAGAACTATTAGTGGTATACAATACTTTTGGTTTGCAAAGGATACCTCCAAATCATCTTTGATATTATTCTTTTGCTAAATATTAAAATTATTTCATGACATATGTGATAATGATACAGTAAAAGCTCGTTAATTCGAATTTCGCGGGGACGCCCAATGAGTTCGAATTAAACCGAAGTTCGAACTAACGAAATTTATTGAAAAAACAGCAGGAATTGAGACCGGGTTGTTGGAAAATCACTCAAAATATTTACTTGCGAAAATAATCCGTGATCACTGTCTGTTTCTCTTATTTGAATGCGATCGCTATAGCCTTGTTTTCCAACGCGCGAACGTGGCAGAAAGCATCCTCTGCGTCTTCCTCGAAGCTGAAGAATAGACGCGCGACACGCATAGCCTCCATAGTTCCAAAGCTGAGGGCCGCGTGGGTGCATCATCCTCTTCGTCATCCGCACCTACATCGACGACGGGCGCTTCTCCACCAGTCACCTGCGCGATGATATCATCGTCGGTGATTGTGCCGCAGACTGCTGCACAGCGATCTGCATCGACGTAGTCGTCGAAGGTCACGTCCTCCAGCGCATCCCGCAATCCGGCAGGAATGACCACGGCCTCGCGCTCGTCAGGCTCGCAAGCTGTGCCCTCATTGGTCACACAAAAGCCACTGTGGCGGAAGCAATTGGCAACAGTTGTTGCCGTGACCTGATCCCAGGAACGCACCAACATATGCAAGGCCGTGAGCAGCGTCACATCGTAGCAACACGGCACCGCACGACTTCGTAGCTCTGACGTACACGAGGCCTAGCGACTGAATGTGCGGCACACAAAGGACACGGAGACTACGCAGACACGTCCGGCACGAACCGCCACACGATGCGAAGAGCGAGCGCAATGACGACAGTGACGCCGCTGCGCTCGCGCCATCTATCGTTGAGCCTTGAAAGCTTGCGGTGGCAGTATAAAATACCACCACGCAGCGGCGCGCAGTTCGAATTATCGATAGAGCAGCCGATGCGCGCGTGAACTAACGAGTTGGTTAACCCATAGACGCCTATACATTGCGGCCGGACCATGACCATCAGTTCGAATTAACCCGAAAGTTCGAATTAATGAGGTGCGAATTAACGAGCTTTCACTGTACCAGAATCAATGACATTGTATCTTCTGGAGCCAATCTGTCAACACAAGGTCAAAACAATAAGCTTTGCACTCATTCCTCATAATGGCTATTAATGACTGGAATAAACTTCCAGAGGAACCGGTAAATGTAATTATAACTGTGACTTCTTTTTTCTTTCTAACAAACAATTCACTGCTCTTGCTAGCTTTGATTTTGCATTGTGTCTGAATTCTGATGCTCTATTGCATTGTTATACAAGTTGCCTAGACATGCAAATTCTTTGACTAAATAAAAATAAATTACTGGATTAGGTAAATGTGTGTCACAGTGGTAAAACTGCTTTCATAGATGTACCATGGTGCAAGCTGTGGCCACTTCAAGACATGTCGTAGAAAGCTAAAAGTAAACACAGTTAAAAAGAAAGAAAGAAAAAAAGAAAGAGAAAGAAAGAAGGAAAAGAGGCCCACTACATGTGTAACGCAACATACTTTTCCTTATCATAAGAAGCCAACAAACAATGACACCAAGGACAACATAGGGGAAATTACTTGTACTTACTAATTGAATTAAAGAAATGATATATTAATTGAAATGAAAATGGATGAAAAAACAACTGTCCGCAGGTGGGGAACGAACCCACGTCTTCACATTACGCGTGCGATGCTCTCACCATTGAGCTACCGCGGAGCCGTTTTCCCATCCACTTTCTGGGGTATTTATGTTTTACAACTAGAACTTATCCTGGGAGTGTTAGCCAGCGGCACCACTCACAAACCTAGGGGCGGATGTGGAACATCCTTTTTGCCGCAGGCGTCACGAGCACGTGATCTTTTTGGGCGATGGCAACAGGTCAATAAACCCACATGTAAGTACAAGTAATTTCCCCTATGTTGTCCTTGGTGTCATTGTTTGTTGGCTTCTTATAATATGATAATAAAATTCGGGCCCCTCGGTTCCCTTTCTTCTTGTTCATACTTTTCTTTAGAAGCTTAGTTTTTTTAATTCCTGCACATCGGTTTGCTTCAATCATTCCATTCATCACACTCTTTTTCCAAGCAGCCCACTTCTTCCTGTAACCTTTGTTTCCATGGCAACCTAAAGGTTTCCATCAATGCTTGATGTCCTCACTACGGCATCTTTCTGTGTTCTGCGACTTAGATAAGCAGGAACAGAATTTGTTAGCGGACGTTTTGGCGTATGAGACCACCACAGAAAAGCCTTTCTGAATACAATCTGGCTCCACTGCCGTGAACTAAATGCACAATTAAGAAACTCATCTACGAAAATTATTGCCAAGGGGATGTTTGTGTGCCTAAGAGCCCAAAAAACAGGAAAGGTTGCAGTGAACACTAATCTGGTCTCATACTCACGTCATAAGGTCACTTCTGAGCATGCCTGTGTTACTGCTGATTGAGCATTGCTGCATTTCAAGCACACTTTGCTTCACTTGCATCAAAGCTCATGAAGTTCAATGCACATCGAGTTCAATGTGAACCCACACTGCCGTTGTGACAGGGGTATCAAACGAGAGCCATCGCAGCAATAAACAACGCAAGAAATTTTTGCGCGAGTTGACCTAACTCCAGATTATAAACCTCAGGCCAAAAGATGGCTTTGAATATTGTGACTGCTCTATACACAGCTGTCATGAAAACAACATTGTTATTTTGTTAACCAACTGCAGACTCCCACCTGTTCATTCTACACTCCAGGTAATCCTTGGCCAGGTGTCTGCAGGGTTCCGCGCTGCCGTTGTGGTCTTTAAGGCACAGCAGGTACTTCAAGACTCCTTTCTTGCATTCACCTTGAATGTAAACGCACGAGTAAAACACACTGACAAAAACAGATGTCGCATATGTATATACAAATCTGATCAACGTAGTCGTACATCAAAGATGGCGAAGCTGCATAAGGCGAGTTCTTCCACCTGTCAGAAATGCTTCACTATTATCTGGTGCGAATTATTCCAAACTTTTCACGTTATCAGAGCTGAGTACTTATTAGATTTACTTCAATATATCTCGATAATTCGTTATATCGGTGTTCCAGATTCGACTGCATACTCTCCATTGCATTCGACAAATGTTCCTGCATGATGCGCTGGCTCTACCGATGCCGGCCTCAGGCTGTGCGTTTTGACAGCCTGTTATAGCCTGGTCGTAGCCTCCTATCTTTTTGAATGCCTGCCCAGTCACTCCACAATGCATGGGAGCCATTGGTTCACTGCGGTGGCACCACATTTTCACTAATTAAATCCCTGTTGTTGCTGGAGTATGTGGTAAGTGTAACGTTGTGTTTCTGGATGGCGCCACAAGCATTGTTCTCACCTAATCACGCCACAAGTAATCTCACTTGTATATATACTTCAGTGCTATGAAATAAAGGGATTCATTTGTTGCCTTCGATCGAAGCAGATCCTTCGGCTCGAGTGCATAAGTAGGCGCATGCGCAAATACGACAGATGGCGACGAGGGCGACACAAAGCAGCCGCCTACGCGTTTCTAAGAGGAGCCTGCGGCAGCCACCAGAATTCCTGTCAGCACCAGGGAAACCCACCGTCCCTTGGAGCCAATGGTGTCGGATGTTCCAGTATTATCTTGTGGCATCGGGCAGCAACGCCCACTCCGAATGCCCGCCGCAAGGCTCTCCTTCTACATTGTCTGGGGTAGAAGGTCAGCGGATTTTTTAGTGCATTGCCGGCCAAGCAGAGCTCACTTGCGTTGAATAAACTGGAGGTGTCAGCAGCGGGGAAGAAGTGTACAAGTGAGACTGACGAGTATGCGATTGCGCTTGCGACGCTTACTTTGCCACTGTCACCGACGTTGTAATGGAGAGGCACCGTTTTGGATTGCACGTCCAGTTGCTGGGCGAGTTGGTGGATGCTCTCATTACAGCCCTAGGTGAGCTAGCAGCTTCATGCAACTTTGGGTCTCAGGGAGACGATTTTATCTAAATGGTGGCAAAAACAAACCAGCGTTCGCTACAAAAGCGATTGTTACTGGAGGGTTCCACATTGACCTTGGACCGCAGCCGTAACCGTTGGCAGAAACTTTTGATGCAACGGCGCAATACTGCATGGAGCTATCGTCGCCAGCCCACATCTGCAGCGTTGACGGAACTTGTACACAAGCCACAGGGGCCTTTCAGCCCCCACTTGCACCCCAGTCGTGCTTCCGCTGCGATTCCCATCGTCACACTGCAAGATCCACCGCATGCAGGGCGAGAAATAACACGTGCAGAAAGTGTGGAAAGATGGGCCACGATGAATGAGTGTGCCGTAGCGAGCAAGCAAGTAGAACCTTTGCTATCCAAGAAGTTGCATCCGAAGATGCACTAGAGGTCCTGACTATTGCACTTGGGCCACAAGGGCGGAACAGGCTTGCACATTGATGTACAGGTACATGGCGTTACAATATCCGTGTTAGTCGACACCAGCTCTGCAGTGTCTATACTGTCTTCTGCCAGCTACCAGAAGCTCCGGTATTCTGTTTCTCTGCAATCCTTGACCACAGCATTATTCGACTTCTCGCACCGCCGCATACCTGTCCAGTGTTGCTTCCTTGCTCCAGTCGCATTCAACAACCGTCAGGCTTTGCTGATATCCTACGTAGTTTCAGAAGGGACCGACATCCCGGGCCTAGATGCCGACGTGGCTTTACAACTGCAAATTGATGGTGGGTCTCTACATTGCCTTCACACTTGTCAAGGGCCTGATGAACTCCCGGCTAATGTAGCCGCCAAGTTTTCACACTTATTTGATGGCATGCTTGGGTGTGCTAAAAACTCCATGCATAAAGTAAGAATTCGTGAGGATGCCAGCCCTGTCGTTGCTACGCTGTGCCGATTACCATTCTCGGTGAGGGACAAGGTTTCTGAAGAATTGAAACGGCTTGAGAAGGAGGGCATCATCGAGAAAATCGACAATTCTCGATGGGTTTCCCCAATAGTGAATGTGCAGAAAAATAACGGCTTGATAAGATTCTGCATTGACTTACGTGGGCCAAATAAGTCAATTGTCGTTGACAAGTTTCGCACCGAGGAACTATTGAATAAGCTGCACGGTGCGAAGTACATCGCCAAACTGGATTTGGCCGCCACCTACCATCAAGTTGCCCTCGCCCCAGCCCCCCACCCCCCCAAGCAGGGATTTGACATCCTTTATAACAGACCGCGGTCTATACAGGTTCAAGCGAAGTATGTTTTGGTCTTGCATCTGCTCCATCCGTATTCCAAAAAAATGATGGTTGAAATTCTGCAAGACTGCAAGAAAACGCTTTGCTATATCGACGATATTACCATGTGTGGAGGCATGCTCGAAGAACATGACGCAAATCTACAGCAAATCTTGCAGTGCATTGATGAGAGCGGGCTGAAGCTAAACGACAAATGCCTTTTCAGGACGACCGAACTGCCGTTTTTGGGATCCTGCATGGTCTCAGTGATGAATTCTTGATGGGCCACGCATGGCGAAATGAGACATACTGTTTCTTCCGCCACTTCATCTTCTGCAAATACAAAGTATAGATATCTTTAGCTGGGCGCTGCTGTCACTCCTGTACCCCAGTCACGGTGGATTTGTAGGAGGACGTGACGGCAGCTGAGGAGCCGTGCCTGTCGTCCAAAACAGCCTGCGCCAAGGCACTGGCTGAGAGCGCCGACCAAAACGGCCCGCGTTGCGCAGTCGGTGGGCACTACAGATTCTTCCACCTCCACCGTGGCCCGATCCTTAGCTTCTGTATGACGTGCGATCACATGCCAGGTAAGATAGTTGCCATGACTCTAACCACGCCTCCATAGACTGTGACCAACTACTGGGAAAGCAGCGCCCTCTCAGTGACCCCCGGTCTCTAAGAATCGCATTGCGACGCACGATTGCACCGATTTTGAACGCAACAGCATTAAGGGCCCCGTGTCGCAGAAAATACGGTGTCGGTGCCGTAGCCGTGTTGGCGTCCCGCGAGCTAAAATTGCCATAGATATTCTATACGGCACTGAAGTTCTTCTATCACCGAAGATGCTCATACCAGGTACGTTCGATTCGCCTGCACCGCCTGAACCAGTTCACGAGGTGCTGCACCCTGCCATTCGTTTCAGCGGTGCAGCAATGGCACCCGCTGAACCACGCCATTCATTTCAAAAGGTGCAGGGCTGGTTCACGATTTTGCTGCACCCACTCCAGTGTCGGTGCCACCTTGGTGCAGGCGTACAGGTGTGAAGCAGCAGCGCAATAGACGACGCAGCACACGGGCGCCATTACAAGCCTGCTTATGCACGTCTGATGTATCTATGCAAGTGTGGCGTGTATTTATGCCCGAGAAGGCGATCATACCTGCAGTTCAGGACCTCTCAAACTTACGCACTCCGTGCACATTAGTCGGACATAACATAACACCTGCACCACCTTTGCACCTTGGTATTCGTTTCCAGTGTCGCGCTGTGCCTGCACTGCAGAGATCAAGCTGCACAATTTCTGAACATCTCGTGAACAGCTGTGAATTGGTTCACAGTGGTGCAGGCTACCCGCTCGTAGAATCAAACGGACCAACCTTGTCTTACATTACAAACCTCACAGACCTATGACGTCACTGCGTTGCCTAGCAACCCCATACCAGCTGTGCGATAGCTTCGCAAGACTCCGCACCTAGGCACTGCGCGCAGCGCGTCTGCTCCGCTTGCCATAAACGTTCCGTGTAGCAGGTGTGAAGGCGGGGTTGTTAGTGTGCGGGCCGTAGTATATAGCAGGCATGGGGAGACCGAGGAAAAACCGCACTCCCGAGGAAGAGGCCGCTTTCCGGGAATCACGCCGCTTGGTAAACAAGAATACAATCGCCGGCGTCGAGCTGATCCTGTACAGAGAGCCGAGGAAGCCTTAGCCAAGCGACGGCGCAGAGTCGAAGCTGCGCCTGGCATCTCCTAGCTCCTGCAATGCTCCTCCGCAGCCGCGCTAGCGATGGCGTCACTGCGCGTTGCAATGCCGTCACCGTGTTCCAGCAGACCCGCTCCGTCAATGCGGTCGCCTTGCTATCACTTGCCCAGCCTCGCCCAGCCATGTCACTTGTTTCGCGCCGCAATTCTTGTTTTGCTTAGTCACGACAACACTTTGTGAATTTCGCTCCAGTCGCAACATGTGAAAAAGGCTTTAGGCCATCAGTGGGCTGGCATATGAAGGCACACTGGCCTGGCCAACGCCTCCTAACTTTTTTAGGAGGCGTTGGCCTGGCAGAACATGTGTTGGGCGTTCGTCACCGACGCAATCTGCGCTGCTGGGCTTTCTCTCGATCCTCACCACGCCAACACATCAAAGACGTTGCGGAACTCCCCTTATTCGCTGTGAAATAAATGTCGTTAACTGAACGATATTCCGAGCTTGTTTCGATGCGTGTGTTGCTCAGAAAGCATGTCGCGCACACGTGAGGTCGTGAAAGTCTTACCTTCGTGGTCGAGTGGGAAACTGCCCTTGTCTGGAGGCTTTGGAGTGAATACCTTCTGGCCAAATGTTAGCGATGACATGTCGCAATCATTACGAAGTGTTGTCAAGGTGCTGTTACGATGTACCAAGTGTTAAACGCGAGCAATGCAACCAATCCTCGACGAGCACCGCAGCACCACAACTACAATGTACTAGAAACTACAACACCGCAAACAAGCCATGATGATGATACTCATGCGCTTCTGCTGACTGTCCTGCGGTTTCGGTTTTCGTTCGTTCGTGGGGATTTTGAATGGCCACTGGGCCAGCACATAGCAATTACGATTGATCGCATGAATTCTAAAGTCTCGCTTTTGGGTTTCTTTTCGCAAAGGAGCGAGAAAGACAATTTCCATTGCAGAAATGTGCGTAAGTAAAAGGCAGTAATCCGCATAGCGGAGTTATCCTACAGTCTAGCGTTATCTCAATGTTTGCGAAAAACACCTTTACATGTTCAAAATGGCTCTGTTACTGCGCATTAATATCTGTCGTGTTACAACCACATGAAGCCAACAGGTAATGCATGAAGCATTGCCTGTTGACTTCTTGTGTCCATCTGACAAGCTCCATCTGACAAGCAGCAACGCTCTGAAATTCTTCGTAACATTGGTTTGCAGCACGTACTGTAGCCACTGTAACGTACTGTATTATGGTGGCTATAACTCATGAAACAAGCTCGGAATATCGTTCAGTTAGCGACATTTATTGCCCAGCGAATAAGGGGGGTTCCGCAATGTGTTTGATGTGTTGGCGTGGTTTATTTCAATAGTTGTTTAGAAGATGCCTGCCGCGTGAGCCGAGAAGCTGGTTCCTGCCCTTCTCTTTCCTCCTCTCCAACAGGTCAGCTGCTAGCGATAGATGCGGCGACCGCTCCAAACCTACAGCACGTGACCCTGCCTCTGAGATTATAGCGACGTCTGAATTGCGATCCCGGAGGCAGCACCCACGGCATGGAGGAAGTAAAAAGTCCGCGGTCTCTCGTCAAGCCATTGGTCGAGCGCGCGCCAGCCAAGGAGGTTATACTAAACCTTCTGGAGCGGTGGTCGCCCGCCTATGTGTCGAAGTGAAGCCTTGAGAACCGATCGGCGGCCATCTTGCTTAGGGAAAAAGGAGGCGGCAACTGCGTAGAACTGCCGCCGCGTCGTGAGTGCTTGCAGCCGCGCGTTCTATTACAGGCGACGTAAACAGAAGCAGTTCGCAACATCAGAAATTGTGGCAATTAAAGCGCAAATGTGCATATAAGTATAAGAAACTTAAAATCGCAGATATGTATAGCCGGCGCTACATTTGCTAGGTACTTTCGAGAAACAAGCGTTGTACGCATCGTACTCACTGGCTTCTGTAAGTGGGCTGGAAACGCTGGAAACACGGTAGGAATGCTACCCGCTCGTAGACTTGTCGTTTGTACTGTCCTGTCAAAGCAGTCGGCTTCAAAGTGCACAGAACATAGGACGTCAGAGGTGGTCATAGCGCTAGAAGACACGGACAAGAACGAGAGAACAGGACGAGCGCTAACTTTCAACTGAGTGTTTATTTCGAGAAACAACCGTATTTGTAGGCCCGCATACAGAAAAGGCCCAATCATCGCACATGAAAACCAGCCACATCCAGGAACGCAAATTCATTTGTAGTCAGCGCATCTGAAGGGGAGCTGATGCAGCTATCACCGGCCCTCGCTATCAGAGTGGCTTCAACAACCTCTCGCGTAACTTTATCTACATTTCTATACAAAACGGAACACTCATTGAACAAGGGTTTGCACCCACAATCACTGCAATGCACAGAAACATGACCATCTCGGTATCGGTTGAATTTTTGTTTGTGTTCTCTTAACCTATCATTCAGGCACCTCCCAGACTGCCCAATGTAAACTTTCCCGCACGATAACGGAAGGCGATACACAACATTCTTTACGCATGCACGACACAAAAGGGGTCTGATGATTCTTTTTACAACCTCCGCGTTTCTTGGCAAACGGATCAGTGGCACTGCATAAGCTAAGCAATTTCTGCGGAGCGGAAAATATTACATGTACTTCAAACTTTCGTCCAATCTTCTTTAGAGCGTGTGATACGTTATGCATATATGGCACAATTAACAACCTTTTTCATGTTGTCACTACTGCTCACGTGCCTGCCATTCTGTTTCTTTAGGTTCCTTAACGCATTTTCTGCTACTGATATAAGTACATGGTTAGGGTATCCTGCGTCCAATAGACGTTCTTTAATTTTGTATGTCAAAGCTGCTAGACATTTTATGGGGGCATGATTTGCGGAACGCGTTGTCAAGACACAGATTAGCGATTGATCGTTTCACCAGCTTAGAATGTGATGAATGATGCGGAAGCAGCATCTTATTGCCACGAGGATGATATTCCCAACAAATATGATGATCGAACAGAAAAATTCTTAAGTCTAAAAACTGGATGGAATTATTGACTGGTAGTTCATGTGTTATCTCCAGATTGTCGAGACATCGAGAAAAAAGGTTAACTACATCATTTACAGATTGAGTTGAATTAAACAGGACTAGGTAATCATCCACGTATCTAAAAACTTTGGTGATCTTCACCGCTGACATACAAGTTTCTATAACTTTGTCATAATGGGCCAGGAATATATCACTGAGCATGTGTGCCAGACACGACCCAATGAAAACCCCTCTCTTTTGAATGTAGATGTGTCCATCGCACTCAACGTAGGTTGATTGTAACTAAAACGTAAGAAGTTCTAGGAACCCACTAGCTGATATGCCTGTCTTAGTCTGAAACCCAATTACTCCAAAATGATCAATGCATTCTTCAACACATGCCAAAAGGGGGCTTTGGGGCATGGAGTAATACAAGTCCTTCACGTCAGTAGAACAGGCTGAAATGCCCTTGTCACAATTCGTTCTAAAGAACTGCACCACATCACTCGAGCTTCTTGCAATGAACGGATCATCGATGTGCACCATGCGTAATGAATCCTGAAGAAAACTGGCGAGCGCTTTCTGCCAAGTACCTCTCTCTGACACTTTCTCTCTAAAAGGCCAATCCGGTTTGTGAGTTTTCACAGAAAACATGACTTTCAAGTGAAGGTCCTCACTTTTCTCCAAGCGCTTCCCTAGCCGGGCTAGGTTGAGGCGAGAGCACAACTGCTTCCCTCTAGCCTTTACTTTCTTTAGTGACACCTCATCGCATCTTTTCATTACAGAAGTTACTGCTTCAAAAGCTTTTGATGCAAACTCACCCTCAGTGAGGACAACAAAACCACCGTCTTTATCAGCTTGTAGGACGCACAGGGAGCTAGTTGACTTGTAGAAACTGTTTCATGCGGCGAACAGGCTGATGGGTCGACGCAGGTCTCTTTCGGGACACAACACTGACACATTCATTCACGAGAACGTCGTGATCTTTATCCGGTGCGGCCTTTGCTACACGTCTCGCCATGGAAACCCTTGTGGGTGCAAACCCTTGTTCAATGAGTGTTCCGTTTTGTATAGAAATGTAGATAAAGTTACGCGAGAGGTTGTAATTGAAGCCACTCTGATAGCGAGGGCCGGTGATAGCTGCATCAGCTCCCCTTCAGTTGCGCTGACTACAAATGAATTTGCGTTCCTGGATGTGGCTGGTTTTCATGTGCGATGATTGGGCCTTTTCTGTATGCGGGCCTACAAATATATACGGTTGTTTCTCGAAATAAACACTCAGTTGAAAGTTAGCACTCGTCCTGTTCTCTCGTTCTTGTCCGTGTCTTCTAGCGCTATGACCACCTCTGATGTATCTAACCAACTAGCCCAAAAAGCCATACTCATAGGACGTCATTCTTTGGCGCCCAACCATCCCGCCACACAGCACGCTCCCACGCACTGCACACTGCAGTGTCTTTGGGGAACCTGAGTGTTTTATGACGCCCAGAAGCAAAAGGGACTTATGTTTACGCGCGAATGCTTTTGCACTCAATAATAAGCAAAAAGAAAGAAAAAAGAAAGAAAGAAAGAAAGAAAGCGCACGAGCGCGAGCGAAGCCCGCTTACTTGCACGTGAAAAGTTATCCCCGACGTTTTCTTCACGCGATTCGTGCAGCCAAATGCTGCGCAAGAGCCCGTGCACCATCGCCTTTAGGGTTGATCACAGTCGTCTTGCAAAGACACAAGTGGCATCGCACTCACCAAATCTAGACGCACTCGCACAAAAACAACGTGAACACCACACACGCCCGCAAACGACTCATTGCGCCCGTCCGCTTTGTGCCCTGGGCAATATGGCGACACGTCGGCGTCAGCTGCGGAGCACCGGCGGCACTCCAGAAGTACACGTGACCTCTTGCGTCGAGATAACGGAGAATCGAGATTTGCCGAGACGTTTGGTCTTGGGATTTTAGTTTGGTCGCGTGTGGCGCGCTCCCGGAACACGCGGCAAACCTCCCTGCCCGGCTGCTTTCTGCAGCTGCCGGCAAGCGGCGACACAAGTTTATGCTAGCTAAAACCCCTATATATAAAAAGTAGCGTCACGCTTTGAAGAATGCCGCCGCCTCCTCGCTCACCCTGTCCGAGGCCGACGCCGCGTCGGTATTGGCCTAATGGCATCACGTGGACCGTCGCGCCGCCGCTGCGTTTGTTTACGATCACGCTCCATCGCCATTTTCGCCCGAGAAGCGTCTACCGACTGCGAGGAGCACAACGATAGCGGCGAACACAGTCGGCGATCGTCGAATCTGATCAGCGGCGAAAGATAAACAAGTGCACGTGTTTCAAGCGGTGTAGGCGGCGCAACGGTCGAAAAAGGAGCGCGAAAGAGAGGAGAAACCAGGAGGAGGGAAGGCGGAGGAGGAGAGTGTCGCTACTTTTTATATATAGGGGTTTTAATGCTAGCCCCGTCGCTATACCGTCGCTGCAGCAGCTCGCATCGCCCATAAGTGAAGGCAAATTTGCACTTGTTTCTTAAAAACCAGGCAATTAACTGTGGTAAGTGTTATACTAAACGAAGCAGACACCAAAATGCGATCGTTCTGCAAAATTTGAGCAACTGTGCCGCGGTGTGCGCAATATCTTTTTTTTCGAACAGGTGCTGGAAAACATACAGGACCCTGTATATCGTGGCCCCCCTCTGTTCTTGATCAAATTACAGTGAAGTGTTCACGTACACTGTAATCAAATTGAGCGTTGATCGCGTTGGTCATCTGCAATCATCGCTCCCTGAATTGTGGTGCCCACTCGGCTTTCGCTGTCAGAAAATGTTACGCTCGTTAAGTTTCATACATACAGCATAATAGATTCTAAGCTTTATAATGCTGCAAAGTTCAGTTATTGTAACGCGAAATTTTATATGCTGTGTATAGCTGTGTTTCCCAGAACTGGACGATAAGAACTCTTGTCACTGCTTTTATTGTTCTTTGACAGCTACTAGTGCACCGAAGTGAATGAAACAGTCGTCCATTTGTAAAAACAAAGAACAAGAAAGAGTTTAATTTAACACAAACACACACTTGCAAGAAAAAAAAAAGTCCGCCCAAGAGTACGCGCCACCAGATCAACGCTTCACATCGGAGACACGAAGGTAGGACAACAATTCCCGTAGGCAGTAGTTGTTTAGGCAGTCAAACATCGTCATCCGCTTCTTGCTCCTCGTCCTCCTGACACAGACGAGTGGTCCCTTCACGACTCCCGTGATCTGAAAGTAGTTGTCCTCGATGAACCGCTCCGCTTCCTTTATGAGCAACGTCGCCGCTTGTCGGCCCTGGTTCCTGTTGGCCTTGGCGAGCTCCTGGTTGAAGAACGTGCTGTCCTTGTACAGCTCGAAGGCCTCCGCCAGCGCCTTGCTGACGTTCTTGGTGAGCGCGAATTCGATGGCCTGCATCATCATGCCCATGTTGCGCCTTAGTCGCTCCCTGATCTTCAACGCGGGCGCGCTGGTCGTGGTGTAGCCCATGCACATCATCTGGAGCGTACAGTTGCGCTCCAGTGCCGAGCTCACTATCCTCAAGTTGGAGTCTTCCGCTGTGGCCCGGCCCAGTGTCATGCAGGCGAGCGTCCTGTTACTCTCTAAAGCGGTAGCAATGGCCGAGCACGCGGTCGAAGTGAGGCTGCCGCCTTGGACACTGAACCACCAGATGCTGTTGTTCTTGGCCAGACCGTGAAAGAGCCGGATGAGACAGGTGTTCTTCACCCTCTTGGTGATAGTCACCGCCTGGATGGTAGTGGTCGTCTCGAACAGGCGGCCCAGCGCCGATCCGTCATCGAGGTTGAGAAAACAGTTGATCTCGACCTCCTGGATGGACCGGTTGTGCGCCAAGGCGGCACACAGCTGCTCAATTTCGGGCCCGCACGTGCAAACACAGAGGTATTGCAGCGTCTGCGTAAGCGGCAGCATGTGAGACAGCTGCTTCATGGCGGGCGTGCCCCACACGAACAGCTGGACTCCTCGCATGACAGTGTTGGCGGCGAGCGCTTCGGCGAACGCGTCAAGGTGTCTCCGCGGAGCCCCGTAGGTTGACTCTAAGGTGGCGTTCAGCCTCACGAGCGTTCGGTTGCTGGCCACGAGCTTGCCCAGCGCGGCCACGCCTTCCTCGCCGAAACCATTGGCGAAGAGCGAGAGCACCTTGAGCGACGTGTTGTGTGCCACGGCCTCGGCGATCGCCACGATGCCGTCCTCGGATATCACGTTCCCGCACACGTGAAGTTCTTCGAGCTTCGCGTTCACCTTCAGCATGGCCGCGAAGGCCATCGCACCGCTGGTGCCGATGGCGTTGTCCCGCAGGTCGAGCACCGTGAGCGACGTGTTCGTCCGGAGCGTTTCCGCCAGCGCTCGCGCCCCAACGGCCCCGATGGAGTTGCTCGCAATTCGCAGGCAGCCCAGCGTGTTGTTGTCGGCCAGCGCGGCCGCTATGGCAACAGCGCCTTTGGCCTGCAACTTGACCCGCTGCAGCGTGACCGACCGCAGGGTCGTGTTTCGCCGCAGCAGCGTCGCGAACTGCTTGGCGCCTCGGATTCCGACGGTGTTCGTCTCGAGCCGGACGTACTCGACCGTCTTGCTCACCTCTAAGGCTTTGAAGAGCGCGATGGCGTCGGCCACCTTGAAGCCGGTCTCGACCAGCGCCAGCTCCTTGAGTGTAGAGGTCGCCTCGACATAGATGGACATGGAGAGCACGTCCGAACGGCGCAGCGGTATGTTGCACAATTGCACGCTGAGAGGCCTGGAGCGCCACACGGCCCTGAGGAACGTGAACGCCTCGTCGCGGTCCATCGTTTGGCCGTCGACGTGGAACTGCTCGATCGACGAGTTCGGCAACAGGTGCTGAATGACGCTGGTTTTCATTCCGAACAGCCTACCGGAGTAGCCGAAGTGCACGAAGTAGATGCACCGGTGCGTGGCCAGCAGCTCGGCGAGCAACGTCACGCATACAGAGCCGTAGTCGTTCAGGCTCGGGTCACAGCGAGCGAAGGTGTAAAGTGACAGGCGTCCCGGGCGGTTCTCGCGCAGCTCCAGGCCAATGTTCTCGAGGAAGCTGTTCCAGACGCCGATGTTCCTGACCAGCCAGCACAGCTTGCGCATGGCAATCGGCGAACACGCGTCGGGAGTGGCGTCGGTACAAGGTGCTCGCATGTCCAGGGAGTATCGTCTGAAGTAGGCCTTCAGGCCGCGGGTGTAAGTAGGTTTCTTCATGTCTTGCGGCTGCTTCTGGGGCCGCTTCCGCTTCATGGTCGCTGACATGGTAACTCCGACGCGAGCCGTCATCAGGCGCCGCTGGGCGACGCAGTCATCAGGTAAGTCCAGAACCGTTCCAAGTTCGACGAAGTGATGCGCGTCCCGGTTCCACTGTTCTGGCCACTGCGTCGGGAAAGAAGAGGGACGCCGGAAAGAACGTGGGCCCGTGCGAGCCACTGGATCAGCGCGACGCCAATCGACTAGGCCAGTGTCGTCTTCTTTCCGAGCTTGATTCGACTGGAACCGCCTCGAAGTGGCATTATATGCCTCCTCTTCTCACCGATGCCAGCGAAACAAAGAGCAATGTTCCACTGCTGCTGAAAGCTGGCAGCAGCGCGCGCATTAAACGCGTCTTGACGACGCGCCAATGTTCTTTTTCGTCGTCCTCTTCGAAATACCTGACCGACCCACCAGTATGCTACTGCGGCGATACACGCTTTGAATTCAGGCTCGAGCCGTGCCGTCACCACTGTAAACTCGGAACGAGTGTAAAAAGCCAAGGCTAGATAGAGCTGGGACGGTAGTGCCACTGTTATTTTTTTTCTTCCTTTTTTTTTTCAGTATTTTCATGGGAGTGTCTCACTGCGCATGAACTGCCGCTATCTGATTGCGCTGTGATCGAGCTGCTTTGCTGTGATAAAGCTGTGCTCGTTTCAAATCGTGACCGTAATCACGGCGGCGAGGACGCCCGCGCTCTTGCTTGCGTGAACTGTGTAGCATGACAGAATCTGTGTACAGCGCGGCTACTTTGTTGGTGCGGTAGCTGCAAGGGCTGGTCGAAGCCACATGTCAATGCTCTGCGCATGTGTGTACCAAAGCGGCCGCGCTTGCCTCGACTTCACCTCTGAGAGCCGCGCAGGCTATATACATATACAGTCCGCGCACACTTTATGCGCTTTTGTTTTGCTAATGTAAACGCTAGGGTAATTGGAAAATAAGGGTCGCTGTTTCTAGCTAAACTAATATATGTGGCTGGGTATTGATGTCGAAAAAATCTTAGGACTAACGTTAAGAGACAGGAAGAGAGCGGTGTGGATCAGAGAGCAAACGGGGATAGCCGATATTCTAGTTGACATTAAGAGGAATAAATGGAGCTGGGCAAGCAACGTAATGCTTAGGATGGACAACCGGTGGACCATTAGAGTTACAGAATGGATACCAAGAGAAGGAAAGCGCAGTCGAGGTCGGCAGAAAACCAGATGGGATGATGAAGTTAGGAAATTTGCAGGCGCAAGTTGGTATACGCTAGCGCAAGACAGGGGTAATTGGAGATCGCAGGGAGAGGCGCGGCCTTCGTCCTGCAGTGGACATAAAATATAGGCTGATGATGATGATGATGATGTGGGTTTTTCAAATCAGCTAGTGGCTGCCTCACCACCGGACAGTCATGTACGACTGCGCACATTTACTATCACCGATAAAAACTGGGAAGTAAACTGCACAGTGCTCACTTGTCTTTAGGGATGCGGTAGAATTTCACGTCGCATGGCTCACTTCGTCTTGATGTGTTCGCACACCACTGAACCACACACTAACAGCGACAACTGCGAGACATTGCGGGGAAAAGCCGACAAACGTGCAACGGTAGGGTACCACACGGACCACACTGCTAGCGCGGAAGGCGAAAACCGCAAAACGGACCGCATAATGCCAGAAAAAAAAATTGCTGCCATTTTTGGCCGTTATCAGCACAGCCGACGACGAGCGTGGGCCGCGCCAGCCGCGCCGCCGATAGTTGAAGGTGAGAGAGAAACGACAAAGTTGAGAGAGGGTTGACAAGAAAAAAAAAAGTTGTCGCAGTTTCACCTGAAAGGCGAAGCATCAATTGCGATAGCAAATTTGTAGAGAGCTATGCGGAGTAATGATATTAGCTTTATCAGCTGTATAAACTTGGACATGCAGCAGCACCGGCAACACGCAGAACTGTTGTCGACGCCGTCGGCGTTTTGCCCGCGTTCGCTCAAAATGCGTGCGGCGTTGGTGACTGTTGCCGGAGCCTCTGATGTAAATAGGCACTTGGTGCCGCAGATAAACGTCGCCTCCCTTCCCTCCCCCCCCCTCCCCCACGGCCTCTCGCACGTCGGAAGAAGGCGCGTTTGCTCTACATATATGGTGATTGTAAAGGAGGAAAGAGACGCCTACTTCTGCAGCCCTTAAGCGAGCACGCCGCAGAACGCGCGTTTGTTCTCCGCCGTGCGTTCACTCCCCGTGAAAGCGCGCGCCCCTCGCGCCCTTTCACTCGCACATACAGCGTTCGGTGCGCGGCGACGATTTCATCTCCATTGACGTCATACGGAACCTCACGGCGACGGCGACGGCGACGGCAGAAATCTGCTTTTGAGTGTCCATATAATTGCTATCGCAATAAAAAAAGGTATAGCGATTTTGGTTTCGCATCCATCTCATGGATGGCGCTGCAATTCGCGTGGACAAAAAAAATCACAGCATATCCACGGGGTGAATGATGATGAGTGGGCGAAGCTCCGGAGGGAATCATCGGATCTCCCGCTTAAGGGGACGCTAGCATAAACGCGTTAGAAACGTGCAGTACTCTCTAGTAAGGGGGAGCGGCCACAGCATCTTACGCTGTGGCCGGAACATCAGCATCTTACACTGTGGCCATGTGGCTACACATGCCGGAACGTGCACCGCGTTTGCCGACGCCATCACATGACTGCCGAGAGAGTATACCCCCCGTATTCATAAACGCTCCTCGACTTGAACTTGACTTGCCACCGCCTTGGGCAGCGCGTTCGAAACGCGTTGAAGGTAAGGCGGAGAGGCCACAGCGTCTTACACCAGCTTCTTACACGGGCCGTAACGCGCTAGCACAAACGCGTTAGAAACGCGCTAGAAACGCGGCCTTTCGTTAATGTTGGGTATTTATTGCCATCGTGGTGCGTGTGTCTATGTGCGCTTCGTGGCGTAGTGGGCTAACGCCGCGCGCTCGGAAGCGAGGGGTCCCTGGTTCGATTCCGCGCTACGGACTCAACTTCGGAATTTTTTTTCTCATTTTTCTCAGACTGGTTACACACTACTAC
Organism: Dermacentor silvarum; assembly: GCF_013339745.2. Lineage (NCBI taxonomy): Eukaryota > Metazoa > Arthropoda > Arachnida > Ixodida > Ixodidae > Dermacentor > Dermacentor silvarum. The sequence goes on from NC_051162.1 coordinate 96,258,710, forward strand.
TACTACGACGGGGACGGAACGGGTGCCGCTAAAATGAGCTTCGCTCCTAAAAACCAGCGGAGTTTCCGAGGCCTGCCCGTGTCACAGAAAATCCGGCGTTGGCGTCGAAATTGGCACCCGCGGCCGAGAAAGCCATCCCCAATCACGTTTAGGTATGCCACACCATTCTATCATTAATGTTGCTCATACCTTGTCTTGCATTCTTGGCAAAGCTATTCCTCGGAATTTTGAGAATGACAATCCACAAACAAAAGTCATGAAACAAAACACCCACAGCGCATGCCTTTAACGTTAAATCTTCTCAGACTGAAATATTAAAAGTGTGAAACAAATACGGAAACCTGAAAATTTCTTTGGCGCGGTTGTGCACTATCTCCGGGATCGGCCCACGCAGGAGGCCGCGTTTCCACCAGAAAGCTCGCCTACGTGCATAGCGTTCGCCGCCAGTGTTTGCCAGTAACCATTACGGTTGCATAAGCTGCAGTCGTCGGGAACCGTGAGTAGCAGTCAGGGATATTTAAATGCTATCGCGTTCCACTCTTAAATGGGAAGCTTAAGCGTCCTCCCACTTTTTTTTTTCTGCATCCGGGCGCGACCATTGAAGAGCGAGCCCTTAACAGCTTCGCTGTAAAGCATGTATAGCATACCTGATTTAATCAAGCAGGCTAGGTGACTACTTGTCACCCCTCCGTTTCAAAGGGGATGCCATTAAACCATCATGATCATGATCATCATCATCACCATGGCACCTGCTGCCGCTACCGCGGATGGAACCGGATCCACAAGCGTTTCCCGGTAAGGATCACGGTTGCGTAAGCCCCAGTTGCCGGAAAGCACCGTCACGTAGTAGTGACGGTGAAGAAAACAGTCGCGAAACTGCGAATGACGAAACGGACTTTTTATTGGGCGAACCTGTGCCCACAAAAGCCAGTTGCACTCGAAGCACAACGATAGCGGCGAACACAGTCGCGATCGTCGAAATCTTATCAGCGGCGAAACGCGTCGGCTTTTAACACGAGTCATCGAAGGTTCCGAGTAATCCCTGGTGCCCGCGTGTCTTCCAGAAAGTACTAGACAATTCGCGTCGCTCATACAATCACATTACAGACAACGGATAGAAGCATCGATAACGTTCGAGAAACTTCCGATACATGCAGGTGCGTCCTGCGCCGAGCAATAACGTTTAACATTTGTTAGCCGGTGAAAAGCGGTCACCGGTGAAAGATAAACAAGTACACGTGTCAATATATACAGGGTGTCCCAACTATCATGCACCGAACCTTAAAAGTATGCAAATGCCACGTAGCTGTACAGAACAAAGGTAATGTTGTGTGCCGTCGCTTGGAGATACTCGGATTGCTTTCTTTTTGCATTCCGCTTAATTATATAATTAGTCTTAATTATTATTTAACTTCTGCGATATTATAATTAGATGAAAAGTGTAAATGAGAAAATTGTACAGCCACCTGAGAAACTCCCGATGTAGCTTTCTGTCGCTTTATACGTGCTACATGAAAGTGTTTTTCCGAGCGAGAAAGAAGCCCGCGAACACACGGAAAATGCCACTAGCGGCCAGTCACGCGGCAATTCTTCGTGTAATCGCGGGCTTCTTTCACGCTCGGTAAAACATTTTTATGTAGCACATATTCAAGCGAAGCTTGTATTGCCTCACAAGTGTCGGCGGCGGTGGTGGTGCCATGCTAAATAGTGGGCCGATCCTGGTGATAGTGCAGAAAGGGTGCAAGCTCAATGGCAATGGTTCTGCCCTGTGGCTCGGGGACCTGTAACGCGCCCTTGAACTACCCTTGTCACACGCGGGGCCCAAAGAGACAAAATCACTAGCCCTTACCCAGTCGAGAAAATGGGGGTAACCGAAGCTTATAGCGTGAGGGCTTCCGAAGCCGAGGCAAAACGTCAGCGAAGAGCCACCGACCCTGAGTTTAGGGCAAACGAATCGGAACGCCTGCGACAGCGTCGTCTTGCTCCAAGCTAAGCTTACCCCCTATTTTCCTGACAGGGGAAGGGCTTTAAATTTCGAGGAACAGAAAGCTGCATCGGGAGTTCTTCACGTCGCTATACAATTTTCTCATTGACAGTTTTCATCTAACTATAATATTTAAGAAGTCGATTAACTAAGTAAGAGTAATTATGTAGTTAGGCGGAATGCAAGAAATAATCTCAGCATCTCCGAGCGACGGCAAACAACATTACCTTGGTTCTGTTCAGCTACGTGGCATTTGCATATCTTTAAAGTTTGGTGCATGATAGTTGGGACACCCTGTATATAGCGTCGCGCGTCGTGCCTCTGTCAGTCGGTGCGGTGATTGGTGCGATGCCTCAATGTTTCGCGAAATGAAAACACGTATACAGCTGCGCTCACATTTCGCATTAGGGAGTATCGTAATAGTCGTGATTTTGTAATGCATTAACATTAGGAGCATCAGAGTGCAATAAATGTGTATGTGCATGTGAAGTGGGAGATGCCGGTATAACGTGGTAGAGGAAGAGGGGATGGCGGAGCCTAGAAGAGCATGTATGTGCGTATCTGTGTTTATATATATATATATATATATATATATATATATATATGCGTTGTTACTTATTATTACTCGATTTCTCCCACCAAAGGTCGTGGTTTAGAGTGCCTTAATTGACGCCACCTTAATTAACTGTGCCTTAATTAACTTCTCCCTAATTAACAGCAAAGGTCGTGGGTTCGACTCCCACCAAAGGTCAAGGGTTCGAGTGCCCGAATTAACTCTATCTTAATTAACTTTGCCGTTTTTTGCCATGATGAGCGGCATCGGAGCCAGCTGTGGAAGACGACGACGAACGCGTGAACGGTGGCACGAGCGCGTCTGTGCGCGAGGCGTGCTCACGTGACCACCTGTACCGCACTGTTATCGAGGCATGAGGCGTTTGAGGCTTTCGCTTCGAAACTCGACCACGTCGACAACGCTGTCAACGATCGTATCGGTACCGCGGCATTCCGATGACACGATGACTGCGAGCTGTCCGCGAAAGCCGTTTAGTTGGAAGATGCAGCGGAGGCCGAAGACGGCATGAAACGCCGTAGCGGAGCCGTAGCGGAGCCGTAGCGGAGCCGTAGCGGAGCCATAGTCGACGGCTCCGCGTTGGTGTGGCCTCCAAGATCAGCGCGCGCTGGCAGGTTTTGCTGCGGATTAAATAAAATCCGCGTGCCCTACTCCGTGCGTTTTTGTGTCACTGGCTTGCCACAGTTTCAAGCATGGATGGCACGAGGCATGTTGCGCGTAGCGTAAAATGATAACTTATGCAATCATTTGTTCGTTTCGTAGTATATAATATAATTGCCACACAAGCAGGCATTAAAATATTTATAAACAAGTATGATTCAAAAGTTCATTACACCGGACACAAAACTACTAGTCGCTCTTTCCCGCGTCTGCCAATGGCTTGTTCATTTGATTTAAGAAAATGTGTTTATTGATGAATATCTTACAGGTGTTCAGAAATGCATTGGAAAAGGGGGGAAACTACGATTACATCAACGTAAAACAAGCGTTATTCAAGAAGACATAAAAATATTCGGAGGGCCTGCGTGGTTGGGGATGATTTTCTCCGCCACCCGCCGACATCGCACGCCGACGCCGGTTGCCGATGCCGGACTTTCTGCGACACGGGGCCCTCAACGCTATCGCGTTAAACAGCATCAACGTAACGAAAGCTTTATTGATGCGAAAGCGTCAAATGGCCCATTCAGCGAGAAAGCCGGCGTCTGTCGTCTGCAGCAGCGAAATAGCACCTAAAATCGCGTTGCCATTGGCTGAGACGCCACTTCACGAGCGCGCCTCGACGAAGCAGAGCGGGTGAGAGGGAACACCTGCTGCTCCAGTAGCGCTCCAGCTGTAGCGTGATTGGACAGGGCATCGCCGCGACGTCACGCCACCCTCGCACTAGCTCTCGGAAGCCTGTGTTATCCGCGCGTTGCTTGTCCGCGCAAACTCTATCCTGCGTTCTAACTGCGCCTCGGTAAGGCCAAATCAAAGCGTACCAAGCGTCCCAACGCAATCGTTTGCCCGCGAGGAGTTCAAAACTCCAAGTACTGCTCAGCGGCGTTGCACTGGACATTATTACTTTCGCATTCACAACTCCGAAGTGCTTAGGTGTCCTCAGGATTTTTTTTTCTCGCATAACGTAATGACGAGCAACATCAATACAGTCAGTACAAAAAGTACAATTCAAATGAAAACGGGAAAAACAGGAAAGCGTACGCACGGTACAGTACTAGTAAATATTACACGAAGCTCATCATACTACACAGTAGGTGTGCAAACGCGACAATTGCCACATGAATTACTGAATCACCGCAATGGCGAAATGCTGAAGGAAGGATAGGAAAAGAAAGAAACGAAGTAAAACAAGGCAACAACAATTAAACTGCGGCATTTACGATACGCTACAAGTTCAGCGACAATGAATAGCGTGTGAAACCACACGTGACATGTTTAGAAAAATAAATTGCTAGGTAAAACATAATTAAGCACTACAACATCAATGGATAAAAATATAGGAAAATACTGGAAAAATAAACGCACTAGAGAAGTAGATGGTTGAGGCAGCAAAATGTTCGAGGCGGAGCTGACAAATTGCCTGATATGTATCCTAGCTGCGAAAATCTTCTGCAACACCTCAGAAGAGAGCCAATGCGCACGTTGAGATCTCGCGCGGTTGGCCTTCTATGGTTGCCTTCGCGTACGCCAGATGATGATGATGATTTAATGCCATCCCCTTTGAAACGGGCGGTGACAAAGAGTCACCTAGCCTGCCTGATTTAATCAGGTATGCTATACGTGTTTTTACAGCCAAGCTGTTAAGGGCTAGGGTCCCCAGGATCGTGACCGCGTGTAGAAAAATCTATCATCATCGGCATTGGCTTTAGCGTCGTAGTCTTTTTGAGCGCACGGCCCCTCCTCCCTCCCGGCCGGCTGAGCCCCCACTATCTTTCTTCTCTTGCGCCAGTCGACCTTCTTTTATGCCGTGTTCCCCCATGAGTAGAGTTGGGCCTGGCTGCGAGGCTAGCGCGGCAAGCCTGCTGGAAGCTGCGCCCGGCTTGAGTTGAGCCCTGCTGGGAGGCTAGCGAGGCTAGGCCGGCGGCGCTGGTTCTTTGCGTCCCTCCACGTCGGCTGCTGACGCGCGCTCTTTCCCTCGCCCCTCCGGCTGCTCTGCGTGCGTCTGTTGACAGGGCAGCTGATAAATGGAAGGAAGGCGAGGAGGGCGCGGCGCGGTGGCCCGATGGCGGGGAGAGAGTAGGCGGCTGCCACGCATGACTGTGCGTGTATGTATGTGCCCGCTCTTCGACTGCGGCGCATGAGCGCAGCGCCAAGGAGGTTGTCTCAAACCTCCTTGGCGCAGACCTACCGGCCTCGGCTGCGTGTGCCGCCGGCTCCCTCCGGGCTCCCGACTGTATACGAAAAAAGTAGGTCAACGGAGTGGTGGGGTGAGAGGAGTTCACGTTAGCGTTGGTTGTTGTGATGATGTGGATAGTGGCGTGTGGCGGTGACAAGACAAAGTGTGTTACAAGCCAGCTTGAAGTGATGGTGATTGTATGGCAGCAGCAAGAAGAGAATTGGTGATGATGATAATGGAAGAAGACGGCCACGTGCCACGGACAAGGAAGCGACGTGAGAGCACGAGAGCGCGCAGAGCGTGAGAGCGAGCGGCAGCCTCGAACGTCAGCTCGCAGAACGGCGGTTCAAGGCTCGGGTACCGGCGACCGGGTGTCCTGCTACCGTGGGGACCTGGTCGGAGATCCCGCTCGTGGCTGAACTTTCCTGTGCACCAGCGGCCTGCTGTAATAGCGGCCTGGTGCAGTGCTTCCTGCTGGGCCACGGGCGCCTGAGCTACCTGTCTGCCGACCGAGCCCGACGTTCAAGCGGCTGAGGCGTTAAAGGCCAGGCGTTACGGACCAGCTACAGCAGTGGCCTGGTGTTCTGCCGGCCTGCTGTTCCCCTGCTTCCACGTCGCGACAAGGTGCGGCGTGATGAAGATGGCGTAAGACGTGGCCGTCGCAAGCAACACGCCAGCTGTCTTCAAGTGTCGGACGACGCAGCGACGCACTACGCAACAACCGCCATGGTCACCGCAACGACACACACCGGCGAGTCGTGATGCATGAGTGCTAGGCACATCCTTGTATGGAAGGACAAACGACTTCGCGAACTCTAGTCCGTGTGTATGTAAAGCGTCTGTATCGTGTTAGCGTGTCTGCATAAAGTCTGTTTCGTGTAATAAGCTCCCGTCTGCCGTGTCATTATTAAAGGATCCTGGGCCCAACGGAAACTGCGAGTTTGTTTCCCGTCACAGTTGTATTGACCCTTTTCGCGGAGCAGTTTGTGTTATATAGAGGTTTCGATTTGGAAGCTCACATGTTCCACACCCAGGGGGCGCTGCTCGTAGCTGCACCCTACTATTTAAGGAGCCGCTCACGCGAATAAAGGAGTTCTTCGCCTCGGTACCCATCTGCGTCTGCCCGAGTTGCTCGGCCGCCGTCCCGGCGTGCCCCCGCGTTTCCCGCATGCCCGGCGTGGCATCCATGGCCGCCACGCCGATACAACAATTGGCGACGAGGTCAATCTACATGCATCGCAGCCAAACGTAAGTCGTCGACTGCGAGCTTACGTTAGCGGCAAGCCCTTACGCCGTGCTTCTGCCTGCAACAATTATTTCGCGTATCCTCTTTCGTCTTTTCGGCAAACCTGCCTGCAGCAAGCCTTCTCCGGCGTCTCGCATTCGCCTCTTTTCCTGCTTTACGTCCTGCCTCGTTATGAACGCCGCTATACCTCCTCCTCCCTTCCTTCAGTACCCGGCATGCCAGTAATTCCCTGGCGTGATTGGCGTCGTGTCGTGCAGGTATACATCGACGCCGCCGCCAGGGACGTACGCCACGTCGGCGCACAAGAAGCCTCTCCTGCTGAACGTCTTGGGAGTGGAGGGCGTTCGAATATACTTCGCTGCAGTTGAAGACCAAACGCAGACCAGCGACGCCGAGGCAGTCGACGTGTTTGAGGAGGCGCTAGCGGTTCTCGGCAGGTGTTTTGCGCCGGAAGAAGACGAAGTCGTCAAACGACTTCAATTCAAAAGGAGGATGCAACATGCGGAGGAATCGACTACGACTTTTCTAAAAGACCTCCACCGGCTTGCAAGAGCGTGCGGGTAAGGGACAGCAGTGGACGCTATGTTCCGTGACCAAGTCCTCGGCGGACTACTGTCCAACCCGCTACGACGCAAATTCATCCAGATGGGCAACGAGTTCACCTTTCAAAAGGCCGTGGAAATTGCAACAGAAGAAGAACGCACGGACAAGCTGATGCAACAACTCGGCGTTCTTCAACTAGACGCGGTAGTACGCCAGCAAGGACCGCAACAAGGTCGACGCGACGTGCGTCGCCTGCGACGCGACATGCAAGATGACGGCCTTTGCCCCCAGCCGAGCCGAGGAGGTGGGCCTCCCCGTCAGGGTAGAAGGCAACCGGGCGCCTCCCCTTCCTCCGCATCGTCTGCTTCCGGCGTCTGCTTCCGCTGCGGGTCGCCACATCACTGGGCAAATTTTCGGGGTTGTCCAGCGCGTCGCAGGTTCTGCCAGAATTGCGGGAAGAAAGACCATTTTTTTTTCAAATGTGCCGTTCGGCTGAAGACACCCCGAGACTCGTTGACACGGTTGAGACGCAGGCCAGCGCGGTTGCGCATACTGCGACCGTCCTACATGTGGAAGACGCTGTCGGCGCCCTGGCTCTCTTGAGCATTCCCGTGCTCATCAACGACGTGGTGTTGGCACTTATGATTTGACACCGATGCGGCGGTGTCCCTGATGCACCTCGGACACTACTACCAGTACACCACCCGCATCCCACTTCAACCGTCCATCTGGTACTCCAAAATTACTCGAGCGAGTGGTAAAGATTGTGGGAGCAGTTCAACGCGGAAGTACGTCTACAGGGCAAGTCAGCACCCGTTACGTTTCACGTGACGGAAAGAGGGTCGTCACTACTTGGGCTCGATGTCATTAAGGCATTGAAGATCATCATTGACGCCGAGGCCTTATCCCTTACCGCGGTCTCGTCCAGCCCAGTGGTCTCAGGCGTTACGTCGCGTCGGACTGATGCAAACTTGTACGCCACAGCGGACTTTGCAACCACGCCGCAGGCCAACCCCCGTTCGACGTTGCGGCCAGCAAGTGTGAACCTGTGCCGAGTGGTAGAGCCCCCTGCTTTTGCGGACTTGCACAGTGCAGCAGACCATGCGGCTGCACCCCGCCCTCCGTCAGTGCCAACGTGCGTCTCCCCGAAGCAAGCGTCACGACAAGCTCCACGGACAAAACAGGTGAACCGTAAACCATACGTTCAATGGCGAATGTGTTGCTCCCGTGCTGCATCACAAAAGCAAACATGTTACATTATGTGTGCATAGGAAGTACGAGTTATTGAAAAAAGAAAATCCCACATGTTCTTGACATTTCTCGTCCCACTCTTAATTTTGTTTCGCAATCAAATCGTGAACTTTGCCATACATTATGTCATTTGCTTTCCAATTGGCATGAAACGCAAATACGTTTGCTTCAAGCTGAATATGTAACATTTGTATGCAACTACATGCTGTATGAGAATTGTGTGCCCCGACAGAGCGAGATGAATCACACCAATTCTTTATGTGGGCACATGTACAGGTGCAAGATAATGTCTTCGAGGCACATGTAATTAATGGGCATTCAGTAACAGCCGAACAACTTTGTCCCAGCATCCGTTATAGTCAATTTCATTGCCAAATGAGTGTGCAGCAATTGATAAGTCACAATGTTGAATATATCTATGTACCAGCTGATCAGAATTACAGTGGCATTCTTGGCACAAATGAATGTGTATGCGGGTGTTTGCAGCTGCTAAATGATAGAAGAATGCAACATTTATAAGGTATACTGAAATATATATATATATATAAACTAGTGGAAAATGTGGCCTTCACTATGTGCACTGGACCCTGCATAATAGTATGGTAATCGTTTACATCTTTAGCATGAGTCGTGGACGGATACATCAAAATTTGCTTTTATGGGCGAGAAAAATGCAACGTAGGACATTAGCTGCACAACAAAAGCAACGAATGAAGGCAAGTTTGTTCGTGCATCCAAGAGTGCTCTAGAAGTGCGCCTTCCTGTTCCGTGTTTGTCATCTGCATTATATCTCCCAGCTGTAACTTGTTTCTTCTCTTTTATTTGCCTGGGCAGTAATCCAGAAGCTGCAACTGCAGACTGATTGTCAGGCTTGAGTTTACTAATTCTCACCGTTCCAAGCGCAGAACTTTTTTAGACATGTGTTCGCTTCATCTGGGGCGCTATAACGTAAATGATTCCAATCTGTTTTGATTCCAATTTCTGCAATCAGCCACCACGATTGGTCAAAACAACTTCGGGCCACTCCAAAGTTCGCCTGTCTGTCACGCGACGTCACGAAAACCGCGATAGCTCCCCATCTGATATAACGTGTATACACTGATTATGCATCATTAAACCACACAAAAGAAAAATAATTCTTGATTCGACGCCTTTTCACCATTAGCCCTCTGCTATTGGTCCAATGTTTTCTGGCTACGCCCACTTCGCCTGTCTGTCACGCGACCTCACAAAACCGCGAAAACTTACCACGTCAAAGTGACGTGTACGCAAAAAATGCATTAATATGCCGAACAAAACTGCAAATGTTTCTGAATAGCCACAGACTGCCCCGTTCCGAAAGGAATAGAAGATGGCTGCCCGCCAATCGCTCAGGCCATCGCTACTCGCACCTGCCGGTGAGCATGTATTTATTTGCGCACGATAAACCTTTTTGCGTGGCAGTAAAACGTTATCGAGCCCTTTCGGCATGCATACAACATCGCTCTGCCAACTTTTTCTTGCTGAGGATCCGTTTTAGCGGCAGTATTTTCCTTCCGTTGCACGCCGCCGCGATTTTCGACCAGCCACCGCAAGCTAAGTAAGGCGAAGCGGACTAATCGGAGAAGCCGGCACCACCCTCTTCATGCGGTTATCTATTTTGACTGTGCTGGCTCGGACCCATCGAAACCCTCTTCACTAGAGCGTGCTCCTAGCCTCTTGTCAGCCAATTAGATAAAAAAAACGCGGAGTGTAGACAATGTTATTGGTTTTGAAAGCGAACAAAGGTGACCTCTTATAAACGAGGAGAGTGTTTGATTGGGTTGTTCAGACAACGCTCCGGGTCACCGCCCGATGCTTGCGTCGGTGGTTACGTAAATTTGACGTCAGGAGTTTGCAGTCAAAACAGTTTGGAATCACTTTACGTTACAGCGCCCCTGGTTACCACATCTGTTTATTAGTATTCTTAGAATCTTGTGTGCTTTAGTGTAGGCTCACATTCCCTTTGGATATTATTGTGCATGTAATTTTACCTTCATGCAACAAAACTCCGGCAATCTTACTGTTGGTATATTTTCTGCTAAGTGCTCTCATCTCACTGCTTCTTTTCTCAGCAGAACCTTTGGAAACCTTGAGCAGCTGCCTGCCGAAGATAGCTCAAGCACTGATCAAGAGGCCACTCCTGTAGTTATGGAGGAAAGCCTCTTTATAGAGATGCTGACAGAGACAAGCTCATCGTCAGAGCTTGAGGCGGACGAATCAAGCAAAGAGGCCAGCACGAGCTCAAGAGTAGGCGCACATGGGAAACGTAGTCTACCTAGTAAAATTAGTCAGCCAGAAGGCAGTTACCCAAAAGCGCAGAAAACCATACGACAATGAAATTCATTCACTGACATCAATAGTCACAAAACAACCTGACGAGGCCGAATGTTTTGGCCAAACTATAGCGTGCAAGTTTAGGCGATGCCCAGAATGTCTGCGAGAAGCCATGGAGATAGACCTGCTGAAAACAGCAGCCAAATACCTTCACGAAAGGAATTCTGGTGATTAAACTGACACGCGCTTCCTCATGTTTATATTAACCACGCTTTCGCACAACTGAGTGCAATTTATATCAATCTTTATTTCATCTCCACAGAAGAAAAGGAATAGTCACGTAAAAGCTGCTTAGGAACAGCTTGACAAAGCACAGTTTCCCTATGTACAGTTCAATGGCAATGAACTATGTGGTAAGAGCAAAACAAATAGTCAAAGGTGTCCACAGCAGCTACTGCTCTTACACATATGGCATACATAAAAGAGTGAAAAAAAAAACACAACAGGAGAACAAACGCAAAGCATGTGTACAAAAATCTGCAGTTACAAATGTGAAAAAAAAAAAAACGGTGGAAGTCTCATTCTCGGATTGCAATACAAAAGGAAGAGCGCAGTAGCTGCTGCGTTTCAATGTGCTTCAAATGCAAAAAACTCCTGTGTACAGTGGACTGGGTGCACTTTAAAGAACTTCAAGTGTTCAAAATTATTCTAGAGTTCCTTACTACGACGTGCCTCATAATGAAATAGTGGTTTTGGCACGTTAAACCTCAGAATTAAAGAAAAGGAAGAGCACAATCACACTGTTTTCTTGCGCTGTCATAACAAATAATTCCATTGTTTTTATACACCGATTATAACCACCCGATTCATGGCCAATCCACACTGTGGGTGTGCGCCACAACCACTCGGGTCAACGACAAAGAACACAGCCTGAGGGCCAGTTCGGGGGGGGGGGGGGGGGGGCGATCACGTTGCATAATACGCAATTTCCTTGCTTTAGCCAGATGAATCCAACAGCAAATAAAATGCCTAATAATTGTAATAATATAATGACACGGAGGATGCTGACGATGTTTATTTCGTCAGCGTTTTGCTCAAAGTAATTTAAGAGTAAATGAATAAATACAAGACAGTGATAGAGTGTTTTCGTTAATCAGGAAAATTCAGCCTCAAGCCACCTCCTGAATTATAATGACAGTGTGAACAGAGCACTGAAGGTATACGTTGGACTGGTGGGTGGGCACGGGGGGGGGGGGGGAAGCTCGGCCTCAGGGGGGGGGGGGTTACAACGCCCGAACCCCCCCCCCCCCCCCCCCCCCGTCGGTGCGCCACTGCTTGTACACATTGGAGCACGAACTTGGCATAAAAAGAAAACACTGAATCTGTGCATTCACCACAGTACTCATAGTAGTGTGTGTGCCTAGATTTTGCACTACCACAATCTTTACGAAAATATAAAAAATTCATTGGCCAGGTGGCTGCTTAAGGCATATGTTGAAAATAAAAGTAGCCATTGTATCACTCAGCACTGTGGTAATCTGTGCAAAAATGGCTTAGCTTCTCAGAATTATTGCTAGGATTCTGGCTTTTAGTTTGACTCTTCTGCTTTGGCACATGGTGCTACAAAAGACATGAAGCTACAAAAGACATCCAACAAGTGTCTTTAAACAGTTTGGAACAGAAAAAGAATGCATCCTGCTCCGAGGATCATACCCGGGGCCAACATTTTTCCATGGTGGTCGTCATCTGGGCCAATTAGAAAGCTCGCCAATCGCAGTGAGAGGGATAGCTCAAATCACATGAACACCACATGGTGGTCCTCATCTGGGCCAATTAGAAAGCTCGCCAATCGCAGTGAGAGGGATAGCTCAAATCACATGAACACCACTTGTGATAAATATGGCAAGTAAGTTCTGTTAAGTTAGCAAAGTTAAGTAAAGCTTATGAAAGGAAAAACCGTCATCATTCTGAGAAATCATTCTGAGAAATGAAGTCGACAAAAGTAGCGATAGGGGTTTGTTGGTGGTTCATGAGGAACACTTTTGTGTTGTCGTTTTTACTTGTGCGTTCTTGTGTCCATGTTATTACGTTTAGCGCTGCATCAAAAGTGTTCCTTTTTCTGAGAAACCAACATGGGTTTCCTTTGCACCTTCATGCTACTATGAGGTGGATGGCAATTTTTCTATTTCATGAACTTAAAAGGACTTGACATCATTAAATAGTGTAAAAAACACACAGTACCCCTTTTATTTGGTGCTCTTGTTTTTTGCACTAATTAATTATGTCAAGTATGCACCAACTCGGAGCTAAGTAAGTTATTTTAAAAGGGCTTGCTGAAGGCCTAGTTGGTGTTTACTTGACATATTTAGTGAGCGCAAAAAACAGACAGCAACAAAGTCTGCAGTACAGTCCTGTGTCTATCGTTGTCTTTCATGCTGTGTCTGCTTCTTGCAAAGACACAGCATGTTTATTCCTATCCTATCCTGCTTCTCGCACTCACTAAATATGCCGTTTCATGAAGTTACCTCCACCTTGCAGAATTAGAACTTTGCCACAAATATGTTTTTCGTTGGCTTGCAGGTACTCTAGCAATTTCATAACTGTGAGAAATTCCCAGGTAAAACAATAACTGAAATAGACACGTCCAATGCTACTTGCCCATGATGTGCAAAGCAGTACCTACCTTGCACGGATAAGACGATAGTTGAACACTACGTCCTTTGCCTCGGTCCGGCTGCCTGGCAAAGGTCTCATGAAATCAGGACGCTGCTGAAAGGCCTCATCCCCAATGAAGACATAAGGGGAACTTTTGCAAGATCCTGGCAGTTGAGTAGCTCTTGAGAAGCCAAGTTTGCCCTTTTCTAGCCGCTTTCCAATGGAAGTCCGCCGCCATCACTCAATCTCCCAGGGGCTCCAACGTCTATGAGCCTAAAGGGGTAATGGCTGTCTACAACAGCCATCAGGACAACTGAGTAAGTTCTGTGCAAATAAGATCAAAAGCAAAATAGAAATTGTTTTGCGCAGCATGCTGAAAAGGAATATTGCGTGCTGTAAAAATGACGTCATGTACCGCAACCTGCAAGCTCTTGAACTGGCAAAAATAATTTAAAGCATTTGAGCTGCCGACATATAAAGATGCAGCTTTCGATGTGCTTCAGTGTGCAGTACACTTATTACCTTATAGTTGAAGTACTAGCTTCCCGACTTATTCGGGCACTTCATTTGTACATGTTTTCCATCAACTGTCCCAATGCAGTTGGGAAAGTGCCAGCGTTGCCAGAAACCCTCAGCAATATCTCGCCACTGGGCTTCACTCGGAGGCTGCAAGAGCAGAGGCACAACATTAACATGATTATGTGACAAGTGTTGGAAGCCAAAACATGTGAAGGAAAGGGCATGTTGAGGGCGCGGTAAAGGGAAGTTGGAAGGCCCTTATCAAGTATTGAGCTTTTTCTGCTATGTCACATTACTAGCTTCTATTGCTGGAACAACCACATGAACTTTCAATATTGTTACAATTCATTAAGTCATGCTGATCTGGGTGTGGCCACAGCATGGTTGCTAGTGCTGTTCAACATGCAGGGCACTCCAAACTTGAAGATCTACAATACTGATATCTATTGCTCAGCAACACGCTCTCATTTAACAATTGCAGCATCAGTGCCATGATATCAATGCACAGTTCTATGCTAAATGTGAAGATTTTCCCAGAGCAAGAAAATACATAAATGTTTCATTGTGTTGTGTGTAGGCTCTCAAGTTCTAATTTTATGTCCCCGTTCCCCCCTCCCCCTGTGCAGAGTAGCAGGCTAGAGCATGCTAGCTCAGGCCGACCTCTCTGCCTTCCTTCAAATAAATTATCTCTCTCTCTCTCTCTCTCTCACGTTCTAAAACTGAGACATGGTTTATTATGCATTTCGGACGAACAAAGTATTTCTTTTGTGTACACTGCAGCGCGAGGGAAAAGGCAGAGACAGCATGTGAGTGATAAGCCGTTCAATAACGTTAATGAGTGAACTAACCTACAAATGCTGCAAAACATGCATGCCTTATATCACAGCATGGCTACTGGCATCTGGAACTTTTGGCAGTAACATTAACAAACTTAACTGCCTAATAACTGCAGCGAAGCCCATGGATAGGACGTTTCAATGTTGACTGGTCATAATCTTGAAAAAGCCTTGCCTATTTTCACTTTAGTATTTTCTGTGTCAAGTCGGCTTCACTTTTAAACAGAAATGCATAGCTGGCAAGACGTTTTTCCGGGGGCAATATAAGTCATCTTATACTAAAATGTGAAGGCCCTAGGACGTTTTATTATTATTTTATTAATTGTTTGCTATTGCGCCGACGCGCGCGCGCGTGCAAAAGGCATTAGGCAGGCGAAGTCCCAATTTGACCTGCCGAGGATGCGAGCGCCATCTGAATATGATTTTCGCAAGTAAGCAACCCGAGCGCGCCGCTGTTATTATGGTAGAAATGCTGGAAAAGGGTTTGAGTTTCCACGCCGTAGACCACTACGGCGTGCCTCATAATCAGAACTGGTTTTGGCACGTAAAACCCAAGAACGAAGAAGAAGAAGAAATTACAATCCGATGCCACCATGTCTGTAGGTTGTGGTTAAGTCGTACTTTACTATTTTTCTGGTGGATTTCACTGTGAGAAATTCATTAACACCTTGCGCCACGCGGAGGGTCTGCGCGGTGGGGGTGGTTCGGGATGCTAACGCGATAGCGTAGGGCCCTGTGTCGCAGAAAATCAGGCGTCGGCGTCAGCATTGCCGCCCGCGGCTGAGCAATTCATCCCCAACCACTCAGGCCCTTCAAGTATATTTTACCGCTAAAATTTCTCACACTTTGTCTTGCATTCTTTACAAAGTTATTCCTTGGAATTTTGAGAGTGACAGCCGACAGACAATTGTCATGAAACAAAACACCGACAGCGCATGCCTTTTATGCTAAATCTTCTCAGGCTGAAATATTAAAAGTGCAAAAAATAAAAGAAGGCCGGCCCACGGAAGAGGCCGCGTTTCTACCAGAAAGCGCGCCTTCGTGCATAGCGTTCACCGCCAGCGTTTCCCGGTAAACATACGGTTTCATAAGCTGCAGTTGCCGGGAAGTGTGAGAAACAGTCAAGGATCTTTGAATGCTATCGCGTTCCACTCTTGAAGGCGAAGCTTAAGCGTCCTCCAATTTTTTTTTCTGCAATGGGCGCCGACGCCGGATTTTCTGCGACACGGGGCCCTTAACGCTATCGCGTTAAAGCGCGGTACAACTTGAAGAAAGGTATGTATAACAACGCATACTTATTGTACGAGTCTATTTACCTTATAAAGTGGTCGGAAAGGTGACAGTATAGGTGGTTAACTACAGTTGCACTCTCTCCATTGGAAGCAGGACGATGGGCGGCTTTCCCAATTTGCGAGGCGGCTATCGGCATCGCTATCACTTCTCAGCGCTGCTGGGGGAGGGTCCCTTATTTTTTAACAGCGGAGTTGTTTAAGCTTGAAAAAATTCCGGTGTGCAACGCTGTGGTTGAGCGGCGCGCGCTCCTCCTCGCTCGCCTGGACATTGACGTCATAGCTGCGCCGAGCACGTGTTCAGCAGAGTCATGTGACCACGCTAATGAAAGCGTGTGCGCGCCGGCGCCCTAGCATTTCTCCGCTCTACCGAGATATGGCTCGACCTAAGCGCACCTTGACGCCGGAAGCAGAGGCTGCCCGACGAGAGAAGCGTCTTCAAGCCACGCGGGAAAAGAATCGCCGTCTTCGTGCCGATCCAGCCAACATCGCCAACTAAGCCGCCGATATGCGACGTCGCTGAGACGATCCGGAATACTGAGATCGTGAGAATCAAGCCAAGCGTCAACGCCCAGCCTTGCCACGACAGCCTAGCCTTGCCCTGATATCCCAACCTTGCCTAGAAAAAAGCCAAGTTAAGCCACGTTGAGCCTAGATCAAGGAGTTGCTAAGGGACGTCGCCCAGCTCCACTGTTTCTTCAGACTTGGCACCGCTAGTGTCAAGCTGGCCGCATTCTTTTTAGATGCTGCGCAGATCGAAAAGTTTTGCTTACAAAATATCCACGCGCTTTTGGATGTAACCGCTGCAGGTGTAAACAATACCGAGGGTGAGCTTTTCGTTTTGCTATAAAGATGTGAGTCCACAAAAATCGGTTGCGAGTCCCTTTAACTTGACAAAACTTGGATTTTGCCCGTTTATCCAGATACATCGATTTCGAAACCAAGTAGCCACAAGGTTTTATTTCGTGGGTAAAGTTTGTTACTTGCCACTAAGATTTCCGTTTGACGTCAGCAAAATGTCATCGACGTCCTCGCGAAATTGGAACCGGTTCCGGCAACCGACGCATGCAAGTATCTAATAAGCCAGTAGTTGGGGAAATACTGGGGACACTGTTGCGCATAATTATCCAGATCGAGGTCGTAGAGGAGGGCACATCGCGCAGGGACGTTTACGGGCAAGCCTCGGTAAAAAATGTCCCGCAACGTCACCTCGCTGTGGAACACATGGATCAGGAGATGGTAAAGGCTTGTGGAACCGCCCACCGCAAGACAGTCGTTTATATTTGGAGCTGATTGACGCACTTCACACGGCATCGGTGGTCCGCACATCCTTAAAGCACTGCTCATTCCAGGATCGCCTCCCAATTGCGACGTGGGGCTCAGTCTGGTTAGCATGGGCACCGCGCTGCCGGATAATCCAGGCAAGGCTTCCACCAGCCATGGAGCCACGCTGAGCACCGGGCAGAACTTGGGCTCGTTTCCATTGTAACCTGGAGAGTTCACAATTTGCTTTACTATTTCGAGTGCTAGTGGTCTGCAGAATGCGTACGTGGGAAGCAACGGAGGTCTGAGCTGCCGCACGTCCAAAAACACGTAGTCGACAACGTCGACAACCTTACCGACGATGGCATCCGTGCTGGACACCTCCGTCGGTACGATGACGGAGAGGAGTCCGGGAAAGCCGTTCAGCTTGAAGATTCGGCGGAGGGACAAGAACACGGCGTTCAGTGCCGAAGCGTCTTCATCTGCCTGGCTTTGGCATCCGGGGACAGGTTCCCGCCAGTGGATGACTACACCATCAAGGATGTGGGACTTGACGAGCTCCATCGTGCCTCGGACGAAGCGAGACAGAGCGCCGTTATCTCGACCCATAAGCGAGAACTGAGGGTGGTCCGAGCTGTATCCGCCAACGGCCAGTACAATCTTCACGGCCGGGGCGCCAGAGTTGTTCACGGTGTACCTAAGCTTGCTGAGGCCATACTCTTGGTCGAATTGCGGCGTCCTACTGAACGGAACGCCATTGTCGATCCCGAAAGACCAGTAGACGACGTACTTGCAGAGGGCCAAGGGCAAGTTCTGTGGTAAGAAATCAACATTTGCACCCCTGAAGAACTTAGTGTTGTTGTACAGGCAGAAGAAATTGTGACGTTGCATGCGTTTCAACCCTGGCGGCGTCAGCGGTGACACAGATCGGACGTCGTCACCGATTTGCGGTCCCCGTCTACAACTGACCGGAACTCCCGCCCAGGGGTCCGCAGTGGGCAGGGGGGACAGCCGTGCCGGCAAGGTGAACGAGGGCGCAGCCTTCGTGCTTGTGCCGGGGGTTGAAGCCATTGTAGGGTCGGGGCTGACGCTGCTCAAGTCCGGCTCCGGCGTGGCCAGGTAGGAAAGGATGAGCATTATTAGGGGCATGACTAGCGTTGCAGTCGCCACAATGCAGAGCCTCCAGGTCTGCACGAAGGTTACGCGGCCAGTTAGGTTCTGCTCAGACGTCCTCGACGTGTTTGGCTCTTCCAACACGTCGACTTCGGGCGATGACGTCGAAGGAGTTTCCGATTTGCGGGGCCCTTGCTCTTCGGTGGTTGGAAAGCGGTTCGCCTCTAATGGAACCAGTTCAGCTCGACGGATGCCCGAGAAGTCGACCGGTGGCGGTGCCACGGAGGACGACGGCTGATGCTTGGAGACCGTGGCATCCGGCGTCTTTGGTGGACCCGAGGTCACTGGTCCCCCTTCCGGCGTGGCCTCCAACTGGTTCCGATGCTTCGACTGTTGCGCACGCGAGCTGTACTTGCCAGTGCTGGCTGCGGTAAGGGTGGCTAAGGGTCTCGAAGACGCGCCTGGGGTTGGGTAGCGCTGGTCCTTGGGCGCGAATTTGAAGCCGGACTTGCCAGTCAGAGTTTGCCTGTGAATATCTACAAGTAGCCGGGAGAACACCGGTGACGGTGGAGTGCCCGCATCACTGTCGGGATTCTCGGGGTTCCGGAAGAGTCTTGTAGAAGCGACACCTTGAGGATTACCTTGCCCTGCGTGACTCATCGCTGTCAAGGTAGCTTTCTTCTTCTTTGCCTCGCACTCTTGCACGTGACCACGAGGAACCATGGGGACTTCAACTTCGTCAACTAAGTGGCTAACCTACCGCCGTTGTTGCTTTCAATGACGTCCAGTGTACCGGGGTGAAGAAGCTGTTTTGGTTACATTGACAACTTTACTCTGTCGTCTGTCACTTGTGATCCGTTGGCATCTGTGATGTCGTGCATGCATCCGCCGACTGGGACTCCCAGAGCGGCAGTGACCAAGCGCTCATGGCGTCACCTGGTGCCATGCCTATTTATACAAATGCCACCATCATTAAACGGAGATTGTACGAGGGGTTCCTCGACTCTGCGCTTGTCCTTACTTCCGTGTCGTCGGCCGACGGCCTGCGGCGCAATCCCCTTTGTTCTATGGCGGCGCCGCCGTCGACACACCTATGCACATTTCCAGTTTGACTTCGGTTTTGTTCAACCAAGGTCATAATGATCACCATCATTTTTAATTGTTTGTATCGCCTGTGGTTTGTGCTTCCTCTTGCTTAAACTTGCCAAATAGCGGATGTAGAATTACATTGAAATGGCTGCTGTCGCTTAGGCGACAGTATCAAATTATAACGTCACTCTATCGTGCCCTATGTGAGTTACAGTGCATCTTTTGCCTTGCAGTTCTGGCAAACTGTCTATCCAGGAGTTCATAAGAGTGCCCTTTTGTATGAGTTGGTACATGGCATTAAGCAGCGGAATGTCAGCAAACGGGAAGGAAACCAGGAAAAAAAACTTGGAGTACGTTTAAGCTTAGCTTTAAGCCTTTAAGAGGGGAACCCGATAGCGTTATTGGACGCCGTTGGTGCCGACACCGACACCGTATTTTCTGCGACATGGGGCCCGATCAAAATTTAGAAAGGCTCGGGTTTCAACAGTCCCCTCGATGTTGCCTATAACCAAAATACAGCGAAACACCATTAGAATTGGAGGACGCTTAAGCTCCGGCTTTAAGAATGGAACGCGATAGCATTCAAAGATCCCTGGCTGCTTATAAGGATTTTTTCTCGCATATTCAAATTACAGTCTGACGCTATCACATCTGTAGGTTGTGGTTAAGTCGTACTTTGCCCTTATTCTGACGAATTTTACTTCGAGAAATTCAATTTTTGTTCACTAACACCTTGCGCCACGCGAAGGGCCTACCCCGTTGGAGTGGTTCGGGATGTTCGGCATGATTATTTCCGCCAGATGCCGATGCTTACGCCGACACCGACGCCGGATTTTCTGCGACACGGGGCCCTTAACGCTGTCGCGTTAAAGAGAAAACGCGTGACGGAAGCACGAAATAAAGTGAGTTGTTAGTCCAGCACCCTTCCTGTTCCCTTGTTTGTTTCTTCCTCGTGGTTGTTCTAGTTTTCCTTCCCGTTTGGTGCCATCGAGTAGCGTTGCGTACTGAAAACAAAGTGCCTCTTGTATGCAAAATTTGAGCGAATAGCAAGCAGCGCTATATCAACATTTATATGCACTTCTCAGAATTAATTAGAATGCTAGCGCCTATTACTGCGTGGCCATGAACTTCCTACATCCGCACCACTCGTTCTCCTCTATCACAGTTGTGGCATACTTCTGGTCATGTGTGGCGATGTATATGGAAATTTCTTGGTAAGTTTTTTCTCCCCGTTTTCGCTACAACATAGACCTGTAAACACGCACATATATACATCACATATTTACCCGTGGTCTGTACTTATAGAATAGAACAGAGAAACGTATTGATATATGGAAATCTCAGCAACTAATACATAAGAGACAGCGAAGCTTTGTAAGACAATTTTCAAGCCCATGAGACTCTTAGAGGCGTGGTATGCCTCTACCCAAAATCTACCCAAGGCTTTGCCAAACGCCTCACGATATCAGAAACCAATCATTTGCTATATCCGAGGATCTACAACCACTTCCCAATAACCGTGGTTGCTAATTAGTGGCTTTGGCGTTAGGCAGCTAAGCACAAGGTCGCGGGTTCAAATCCCGGCCGCGGCGGCCGCATTTCGATGCGGCCGAAATGCAAGAACGCCCGTGTACCGGGCATGGAGTGCATGTTAAAGAACCCCGGGTGGTCAAAATTAATCCGGAGTCCCCCACTGCGGTGCGCCTCATAATAAGATCGTGGGTTTGGCACGTAAAACCCAGAAAATATTATTATCATTATTAATATTATATCCAAGCTTAGCACTTCCCTACGCTATATCTAACTCCGTCATGTACCTGCGCATTCCTAACGGCCTGGTCATACGACCGCTTCAAGTCTGCGATGCAGGCTGGGTTGCTGGCAGTTCTCTGATTGACTTTCGATACCAATTACAATGAATGTTTTTTATGAGAATTAAAAGAAAAAATTAACTTGCCAATGTATCGTGCAATAAAATACACGCGGGTATCAGACTTGATACTTGAGAGCTGAAATACCCGAGTAGACGGACATTACTAGCATGAGAAACAAAAAGAAATGAACAGACAACTAATTAACAAACTTATAATACGTTTCTAACTAATTATGGCACGAATTGCAATTTATGGTGTAGCCGGTGATGCTGGAAGGCCTTGAAGATAATTTTGAAGATAATTGAAGATAATTTTTTGAAACAGGTCTGCGCACCCCCTCCCCCTCTGTCTTTCTCTCAAGAATTTTCGAGACAAGAAAACAAGGGAAGAACGACCAGTTTTAGACAATACTATTGACTACTTATAGATTAATATGCAGAAGTAAACGTATTCTTTAATAACCTGGCAAGGCAACAAGAATTCATGATCGCCAATCAGCCTCTAGAGTCTTTGCAGGAGCACGCTTGTCTAGGTCAATTACTCACAGGGGACCCTGATCATGAGAAAGAACTTTACAGACGAATTAAATGGGTTGAAGTGTATACGGCAGACATTACCGAATCCTGACTGGGAGCTTACCATTGTCGTCGAAAATAATCATTGCACTCTAGCGGTGCTAACATATGGGACAGAAACTTGAAGGTTAACAATGAAACTCGAGAACAATTTAAGAACCGTTAAGAGACACGAAGAGAGTGGTGTATAGATCAGAGAGCAAACGGGGATAGCCGATATTCTAGTTGACATTACGCGAAAAAAATAGAGCTGGGAAGCCCATGTAATGCGTAATAACCGGTGGACCATTAGAGTAACAGAACGGGTGACAAGGGGGCGCAGTCTAGGATGGCATGAAATAAGGCGGGGTGATCAAATTAGGAAATTTGCAGTTGGAAATTCGAATCAGCTAATGCAAGACAGGGGTAATTGGAGATCGCCTTCATCGAGCGGTGGACATAAAATAACCTGATGAAGAAGAAGATGATGATGATGGGTGCCTATGTAAGTGCATGGATTATGTTTTTTTCCAAAGCGGGGACAGCTTGCCTGATAACGTAGTGCATCAAGTTCTGAATGGTAGTTCCGTCTCTTAAGAACTTTGCATAGAAATTCAGAAGCCCGAAAATACGCCCTCAGTTCTGTAATGTTTGTCGGCTCGCAATAAAACGTTTGAGTGCACATTGGTTGTCATAGTATCGCTTTTGGCAGGTGCCGCAGTACACAATCGTTTGGTTTTCATGAGAAATTCAGTTGTGGTAACAGCTCGTGTCTTGTCGCTTTGCTAATTTTTCATCGTCTTGTCCCGCCGCTTAAAGCACACATCTTTGAATCTCCTCCAACTTGCCCACCTTTCTGTTCCTTTGCAATATCAAAGTTGTGTCATATGCGCATGTCAGATGCGATTACACACGGTGCGAGTAACCGGTGACTAAATATGAACTCGATGTCACAGCCTCGCACTGCTCGTAGGTACACTGCTTACTGATATTAGAGCGCAGGTGTGTTAGGCGCTCGTTCCGGCGCTGAGCGTCGGCGTGCCTCAGCGTTCTTCGTAACCCGAGCGAACGAGCACAGCGAAAGATCAAAGCGAACGCGGATCGCAGCGGGAGATGAAAGAAAGCATGAGGCGGAAAGCGGAGGCGGAGTGGAGGTGAGCCTCCGCTCCCCCAGGAGTCTCCGCTCCTCCGCTTTCCATGAAGCGGAAAGCGGAGGAGCAGGGTATGGCGAAAGCGGTAGGAGAAAAGCGTAGTGCCGCGCAAGACGTGTTCTGCGGTGACGATCGCTACGAGATGGCGCCAAAGTAGCCCGCATCGTCTGTTCACCGATTACGCCACGAATAAGGCATGCGGCGAGCGCGTCCACCGATACCATATATGGAAACAAAGCGCTGCATTAGCGGAGGTCTGTCTGCGGCAGCTGTTGTGAATCGTGCCCACGCGTCACCCACGCGCTGCCTCTCGCGATCTCCCGATTAGTAAGGCAGTCGCGCCACACTTCGCTCCGAGACAGATTGGCCGCGCCGGCTAAGCTTCTCGCACCGTTCTCTTCTTAATATTGTTACGTGTACTTCTTACGTGTTAATATAAACCGTGTACCTATATAATCATATTACAAAATATTGACACGCGGAATGAAAACACATATAGAGCGGCGCTCAAATTTCGCATTAAGGTGTATTGGGATCGTCGGTGAATTTTCTGTCCGAATAAAGGAAAAAGAAAAAGAAAACGCCTGCGACGTATTAGCATAACATTTAACAAAACACACCACCCATTCAGATTTGTGAAAAGTTTGAACTCAAATGGGCGAATAACTTTCTGTGAATCTGATATGCTGCTAATATGATGTACAAAGGTGTCCCATGCAGTTATGTTTATGTTGTTACTATTTCTGGATGGATCCATATATAGCATGTTGCTAAGGATCCAGATGCTTCTTAACATGTTTTTTGTATGACCTTACTTTGTATAATAAAAAAAGTCGCAGTTTCGTACGAAAGGCAAACCAGCGATTGCGATAGCAAATTAGTGGACAGCTGTACGAACTAAGGAGCCTAGTTGGAACAGATTCATTTGTAAAAACTTCTTGCGCGCAAACAAACAAGGACGAAGAAAAGGAGCAACACAAGGACGAGCGCTTGTCCTTGTGTTGCTCATTTTCTTCGTCCTTGTTTGTTTACCAACAAAAAGTTTTTTAAAATGATTATTCACTAACTAGAATTGCGTGAACGTAGTTACAGGGCTAAAGACTATACGTGGCTATTATAAAAGTGCTAAGCCACATTTACATTTCTACCATTCCTGAAAGGATTACTAACATGATATTTTCGACTATTTATTTCTTTTTTTGCGTTTAATGGAGGCCCGGGACTTCGAAGTCCTAGAAAAAGATACTGAAAGGCCTCCCAGCACCCTAAACTATTTTATAGTGATGCGTGCGCATCATGCATTGCACCTTCATGCGCGATGGGAGAGGGTGACCGTAGGCACAGATAGCTGCTGAGACGTTGTCGGTTCGTTGCGGCCATCCTGGTGGCAGGTAGGTGACGTCCGCTGCAAAGTTACGTGCTTGTACCTAACGCCCCCACAAAACATGATGCAGCAAAAAGGCTGGCGTACAGGTATAGACTTGCGTGTATATGTATACACCCGGCGACAGAAGTTTACAGACCACGGGATCTCAGAAAACGTTCAATTCCCGAGCAGCCTGTAGCAGTAGCAAGTAAAACTGTATACGACAATGCTGCTAGCATATTCTAGTCGAGGCCCGAAATCTAAATACCGGGCTGCGTTGTGAAGCTGCGGAGATATTCAACTTTTGGATGCGAGAGCATCTTATGCTCGGGGAAGTGTCCGTTCTGCGGCGTCCGCACCCATACTGCGCATGCACTACCCTCCCTCATTCTCATCGCCTACGCAGGTGTGCGCTCTCCTCCTCCCCTCTCCCCCTCTCCGCCACAGGTGCGTCGCAGCAAATCATTGCATATAACTCTCTCTCCCTCTCTCTCTCTAAGGGTACGCCGGTAGGCGGCGCAAGTGTCGCGGCGCAGTATAAAGCGTGCGTTCGCTGTGCTTCCGTCATTCTCTCTCTGTGCAACGATGTGCGAAAAGCCATGAACAACATCGGCACTAGTTGCAGTGGCAGCGCCACCGCCGCGGAGCAGAGGAGGGCTGGGGAAGCCGAACGCAAACGTCAGCGTCGGCAAGCGGACCCCGAACTCGACCCTCTGCAGCAAGACCCATTGACGCTACACTTCACCGACCACAAAGCCATCGTCTTCAAGATACCGCGCGCACCGACGCTACGAATCACGTACGATCTCTAAATAAAGACGCAACAACCCCGTACCAAACGTCTCCTCTCTTCTCAATACATTCTCTCACTCTAACTTTCATTGGGTTGTGTTGCCAAGTGAAACGAAACAGAAACTCGATGCGCACCCCCCCGCGATGCTTTCGCATCCAACCATGGTTGCCCGCAGGGTGAGATGATGTGGATTTTTTTTCTTTCTTTTTTTTTGCAGCCAGCTTCGGTTTCATTTGACCAAAATTTGGAGGACGCTTATAAGCTTCGCCTTCAAGAGTGGAACGCGATAGAATTCAAAGATGCTTGACTGTTTCTCACACTTCCCGGCAACTTCAGCTTATGTAACCGTAATGTTTACCGTGAAACGCTGGCGGTGAACGCTATGCACGAAAGCGCTCTTTCTGGTAGAAACGCGGCCTCTTTCATGGGTCGGACTTCTTTTATTGTTTGCACCTTTAATATTTCAGCCTGAGAAGATTCAGCATAAAAGGCATACGCTGTCGGTGTTTTGTTTCATGACAATTGTTTGTGGGCTGTCACTCTCAGAATTCCGAGGAATAATTTTGTAAAGAATGCAAGACAAAATGTGAGCAACTTTAGTGGTAAAATATATTTGGAGGGCCTGCGTGGTTGGGGTTGATTTTCTCGGCCGCGGGCGGCATTGCCGACGCCGGATTTTCTGCGACACGGGGCCCTAAACGCTATCGCGTTAAAAGGTGAGTGTGTTTTGACATTATGGCGCATGAGATGGTCGCGTGGTAGCAGGCCATCGGCATGTTTTGAGACTCGCTGCGGCTCGCTCGGTCTCCTGCAACTAACACATGTGGTGCTTCAAAAGCACCGCATACGTAACGCGGTGACGTGTTTTCGGTCCGCGCCTGCAGCACATCATCTTTCTGTTTCACTTGCATTCCCTTTATTCGTATTATTTCGGCATTTCAAATAGACATGGCCATTAACTTCCCTTATGGTCTATCTGACTTCCTTACCTGCCACTTATTGGTAACAGGGCACGACAGATTGCACTGTACTAACAAGTATTAGACTTGCGAAAGGGCGTAGAAGAGACAGCGATGGTCCCATGTGCGTTCTGTTCACTACAGGGAGAGGGGGGGGGGGGGACTCTGTAAGCGTCCACCTATTGGACATGTCCATTTCGTCTGCTGTTGAAGTGTTGATTGGCTGCGTTGGGGTACGCGTCAGAAGAAGACAGGCGCCTGCAGCCAATCAACACTTCAGCAGCAGACGAAATGGACATGTTCACTAGGTGGCCACTTATAAAATAGCCAGGCCCGAGACCCACCACCAGCGTGACCTTTAGTGAAGCGAAAGGTAGCGAAACTTTCCTCGCCAAATAAATGCATATACGTTGTCAAAAGAATACTTCACTGGAAGAAAAGATTTTGTGGCATGCAAGGGGCTACGAATAATATATTACCACTCTGTCATCCAATCGAGTCACGGAATAAAACCGTCCCATCAGACGGCACTCGTCGTCAGTGGTTTCCTTCCAGACTGGCGTGAGCGCTGCACTCATCCGCAATGAATGCCTCATTGCAGACAAAGAAACGGCGAAATTCAGCTCGGAGGCATCGATTGGCTCTTCTGCTGCTCACCTGCCTGGAGACACAACCAACCTCACTTGCGAAATAATCACGACTATGGGATTCTAAAGCTGCCACCATTGGGCCATATGCGACTATTGAACATGCCATAACGGCAGGGTTTCTTCGCTATAAAGAAATGAAAATGCCATATAAAGGGCCTACTTGAGATTGACTACTAAAGGCCATGGTGTTGAAGTCTCGGAGGCATCTTAATAAAAGATGACAGCGTGCAGCCTCTAGAGCTATCGATATGACTTGGCAATTGGGCCGCGTTTTTACTCTCGACACTGTTGTAGGTCGCATGTGGTTAGGTACCGTAAGCGTTGAACCTAACAAACGCTTAAAATGTATTGAAAATATATTTTTTTGATATCACAAGAGCGAGAGGTGAGGACGTCAATCCAGGAATCGAGAAGGGTTGGTACGTTTAACAAGAAAAGATTAAAAAAGCGTTTCGAAAATGTTGATACTCTGCACAAAAGCACCATCAAAAAGTGTTTTGAAAGCCTGGGTGTCTTTTTATTTAATGACGTCATGTCGTCCGACTCCATCAGCGATTTTCTACGCCTGCGATGTAGCTGCAGGGTTGAGTCACGTGCTACTCCCGGTGCAACGCTATTGGCTGCAGACAGGCGGCACTGTAAGCTCGATAAGCTCGGGGACTGTTGCCAGCACTCTTAGAGCGATGGTGGCATTGGTGGGTAATGGCAAGTAATGTAGTGACCAAGTGTGCTATACAGACGTGAAATCGATGGTCGCCATCTTGTCGGTCTCCACTGTCCCTGATTGAATGTCGTCTGCTGCCAACCCTCTGCAAAGCAACGTCTGGAAGCCGTACACAGACGACAAGCAGCTAATGAATCACTTCTTCGGGACGACGGCGACGTTCCTGAGGCGTGAGTAGGATCACAAGAATAGTGAATTGTAGTACGTTGGGACTTGGTCGTGATTTACGACAGCATGGCAAAACTGATGATGATGATGGCAAAACGCAGATGGTTCTTCTTCTTTCTGGGGTTTTACGTGCCAAAACCAGTTCTGATCATGAGGCACGCCGTAGTCGAGGGCTCCGGAATAATTTTGACCACCTTCAGAATTTTGACGCATGCTTCAGACGGGATCATATCCCAACCTGAATTTATTTCACTACATCAATCCAGACTGCTTTAGTCCAGACTGCCCTAGCTGCGGACAATGTATTACTTTAGACCACATGCTCTGAGGATGCCCCTCGTTCCAGAGGGGCCCGCATCGATGCACTGCAGAGGAGTGGAGCTCTGCTCTTCGGAGCTCCGACCAGTCACGCCAATTTTGGGCTGTCCAGAGAGCCCAGGATGCGGCAGCTGGAGCTTGGTCTCCCCGTCCCGACGTGGGTGCGGCCCGCGGCTTCGTCGCCTCCATGAGAGGGGGCAACGGAGCTTCTCAGGACCTTCATTAAAGTTCTGTCTGTCTGACCTGGGGTTCTTTAACGTGCATTACAACGCGAGCACACGGGCGTTTTTGCATTTCGCCTCCATCGAAATGCGGCCGCCGAGGCCTGGATTCGATCCCGCGACTTCGTGCGCAGCAGCGCAACGCCTTGGCTGACTGAGCCACCCCGGCGGGTAAACGCAGATGGTTAAATATTCAAGACAAGAAATTCAGAGGAAGGTATAGACGGAGACCAGAAATGGTCAACAGTATTCTTATCGCTACGCTAGTTCCAGGAGTGAGGCTTGCCTTGTTCACTCACTGTGGAAAGACTGCTAATGGCATTATTATTGCACATAAATACAGGAACAGAGAGGTCAAAAGACAAATAGGAGCGCTGTTATCACATTTGCCATCGCTTCATTTATTTCTCCGTTCTCTATTTTCTCTATTCCTCAGTTTTCAACGAGGTGTGTCTTGTATACTCCTTGCTTTGATTGCCTCCCCCCCCTTTTTTTAACTCTTGAACGCGTCTCGATGCAACTCAGTTTATTTTACGCCATTTACTCCTAATTTTGAGCGCTCGCTCTTCAAATGCCGGAGCCGTACATGTTTTCTTAGTTCACTTATCCTACTTGTTCCGTTAATTCCACAACACACCCCTTCCTCCCCCCCCCCCCCCCCCCCTACTCCATTATTTTTGAACACTTCAACTCCTCTCACCCCAGCGTATGCACCAGCTTATTCTAAACCTCCTCCTCCCGTCATTGAGGGTGGGCGGAAGTGAGGTACGCGTACATATAGGCTGTGTTCCAATACTCGTCGTAGACGGCAAAGTAGACGGCTAAGCGGACAGCGGCCATCTTAAGTCTCGCTTCAATTCTCACGAAGGCGTCAAAGTCGACAGCTTCGCGAAGACAGCATCGAAGTCAAAAACGATGCAGGCTACTTTCCTGTCCAAACAAGATGGCGGCTGAGCAGGACGCTTGGAAAGCCGACAGGAAGGCTGTCAGCGCAAAAGAAAACGTAGACACGCTATCCTACGCCCTTAATTTAGGTCACATCATGTGTTTTCATAGGTTCCCAGGCGTAAAGACTCAAAATACAGAAATAATGTGAGCTCTTCTCAACGTTTTCTTGTCGCCTCGAGGTGACGTCACGTCGCAGAAGCGTCTTGCAGAAGGTTCGAAACGCGTTCCATTACATTGCCTCGAAGCTGTCTCGGCTGTCTACGTAGACTCTCTCCGATGCTGGCCAGAATTGGAACACACCCATAGACGCTGCTAAGGAAAGCAGTCACCCTGTAATGACCTAGGATATCCTCCTAGGTCATCACGAAAGCAAGTCCTCTCGTCGAAACATTGGCTCCAGCGACATTCTATATTTCGAGCTTTTTTGATCACTTTCCTTACTTGCGTTACAAACTTCTGAAGCAAGATTGCATCATCGACTAGCACGATCTGGCACCTTACTACGGTGAAGTACGCAGGAACCACAGGGACATAGAGCTAGCTGGCTTTCAAATTACCTTCGAAATTTCACGGTGATCCGATGTTGTATCTCCATTTTCCCAAATGAAGACCCCCCAGAGCCCCCACAAACAACCGTATTGCAAATTTCATGCAGTGAATAGCTTGAAATATGCGCAGGGAAAGTTTAGTGGAGTATCATTACTGCACATTTATGGAATTGGGTGCCTGATTAGGAACTGAAAATTGTCACTGACTTCACTTTCAGTACAAATGGACTTAATTTTTAATGTGTACGTAAGTGCGTGCTGCCATGTATAAGACCACAAAAGGCTGCATTTAATGTGCATGTTTTCCGCTGTGCAACCTGTTGTATTTTCGTACATTGTTTGTTGGCTTCAGCGTTGTTGCCCGGTAAAGGGTTTCAGCCCGATAAAGGAGTGATACACACACACACACACACACACACACACACACACACACACACACACACACACACACACACACACACACACACACACACACACACACACACACACACACACACACACACACACACACACACACACACACACACACACACACACGTACCCGCCGCGGTTGCTCAGTCAGCTAAGGCGTTGTGTTGCTGAGCACGAGATCGCGGGATCGAATCCTGGCCGCGGCAGCCGCATTTCGATGGAGGTGAAATGCAAAAACGCCCGTGTGCTTGCGCTGTAGTGCACGTTAAAGAACCCCAGGTGGTCAAAATTAATCCGGAGCCCTCCACTACGGCGTGCCTCATAATCAGAACTGGTTTTGGCACGTAATTTAAAACCGCAGAAAGCAGAACACACACACACACGCACACACACAAGAGACCGAACTGTCATGCACGAACATTTAAAAATATGCAAATGCCACGTGGCTGGACAGAACCAACTTAAATGTTGTTTGCCGTGGCTTGGAGATACTCAGATTATCTTTTCATTCCGCCTAATTTCATAATTATACTGAATTTATTAACAAATAGTTAATTCGATGAAAAGTGTCAATGAGAAAATAGTAGAGCACCATGACAAACTACTGGTACAGCTTTCTGTTGCTCAAGCCCGAGAGAGAGACGGTGTAAATAAATGTAGACGGTGTAGACGGCTCTGACGGTGCAAATAAGTGTAAGTGCTTTCGCCACCCGCCCAGCACGTTTCGAAGGATAGAGGTGGTTTTTCTTCGCCGACCCCAGACCGGCCAGCTTCTGCCACTAGCCAGGCTACACCTCATAAACCCGCCCTCATACCTAGAGCTCTAAGTGGCCGGCATGCTCGGCCAGAGCTACGGCCTAACATCTTCTGTGGAGCCGCTCTGCCTTTGACACGATCCGAGAAAGGACACTTCACTCCCTGGGCGGGAACCGACCTGGCACGCTGCAGGAGTGGATCGCACATCGGGCTCAAGGACTCACTCCAGCTTTGGCGTGCTTTTTTTGGGACTTTTTCTCGGGGAAAAGGAAAGGCCTGGCAGCCTCTTTGCAGAGCCGACCTCAGCATCACGGCGAGGAAGAAGAGAGCGCCGGTCGCCCTCCCCCACCCACATAGAGTACCTCTTTTCTGCCGCAAGGTTTCGCCCAATAAACGCAGAAATAAAGATGTTTAAAAAAATTGGAGGACGGCTTTTAAGCTTCGCCTTTATCGCTTCGGGTGAACTTACGAAAGAAGATGAAAATACATGCATAAGAAGTTGCAATGTCCGAGTGGTAACTGAATAGATTAGTAGATCTTTTTAACTATTCATTTTAGAGTACATATTGCAATTGAGAAATTGAAGTCGCGCTGTAGCGAAGACATGTTCACTTAGCAGAAATACTAAGACGATCACCCCCTTTCGCGATTTCTGGTCTTACATTTGTGCCACGAAAAAAATGGCTTTCCAGTTGAGTTTCACGAAAGCGTGCCTGAAGCAGTTCAAGTTCATTTTAACCGGAACGCCAGAGGACTTCTTAGCAGAGCTTGGGCACGTATACTGGGTGTTTCAGCGAACACTTTCAAAAATTCTTAAAACTTGCCTGTGGCAGATAGCACAATTCTAGTTCATGAGCTGGTCTACTCGAAGAGGCGGACATTACTTGCACAAGAAAATACAAATTGTAGCCGTGGAGTTCACAAGGCGGATCCACTTGGACCGAATTCTCGGGATGGAACCAGTTCCGAGATTTTAATTCCCGAACTTTGCGGAGAAATGCATTGGCGTTCCAGTTGCTTATGCATTGAAGCACAAAAGTAACTGGGATTGAAGCACAAAAGTAAAAAAAAATAACTGCGTTTTCTGGTATTAAAAATCACTTTCGTACGCAATGAAACCTAAGTGAATGTCGTCT
The DNA here is from genome assembly GCF_013339745.2 of Dermacentor silvarum. Lineage (NCBI taxonomy): Eukaryota > Metazoa > Arthropoda > Arachnida > Ixodida > Ixodidae > Dermacentor > Dermacentor silvarum. The sequence continues at coordinate 96,290,774 of NC_051162.1, forward strand.
GCGGCGAGTGACACCATTATAAAATTTTCGATTTTACTGCAACGCATCGGTTGCGCCATGTGTCACTGCTACGGTGTAACATGACCTCCTAGATTCGCGCACACCGCCAGAGCGCGCGAATCTCTGAGGCCATGTTGCAATTATGCAAGGTGTTCACCATAGCCCCTACAGATGGCGCCACCATATTTTTGCAGTGAAATCGGCATGTATTGAGTCAATTTGAATTTGCTGCGGGCGAAAATGGTAAGTAATGCCTGAAAACGTGACACTGAAAAAAGGTATTTTCGTGCGAGATTTGGGCGGAGATTATCCGGCAGTTTAATACAAAGAGTCAAGTACACCTGGTGCTTCCAGTTACGCAATATTCAGTATCTTGGCGCACAGTTATGAAGATGAATATACACGTACCAATTTGGCCCAATTTTCCGATCTTTTAACCGCAGATCGCTACATAGCTGTCAAGGACCACGTGTCGCTCTGCAAGCCTCACTGGATGTCGGGGCGAGTGAAAACCGAAGAGGGCAAATGTTTCATGATAAGTAATTTCAACCCGTGTCGCCTGTTATTCCGGTTGTTCGGCTGCTTCTTCGTTCAGGGGTTGACCGAAGACACCAATAACCATGCCCGAGTCACGTGGAAGACCCCGTACATACTGTACACTATGGCTTGGCTGTTGACGATTGGCTTCATGGAAAGCGACTACATCGGCGCGACCTTTCGCAACCTGATCGGCGACTTCACGAGCAGCGTCTACGCCCTCATCGAACTGACAACCATGGCGAACGCCGTCGTAAACTTCGTCTGCATGACCATCGGTTCCAGGCGTCTGCTGCAGTTCTTCCAAATGTGCGCGAGGTGCGTTAATGTTGAAGCTAATGACATTTAATATTCTCGTACACCCCATATATATATTCATGGTGGACCATTAGAGTTACATGGATACCAAGAGAAGGGAAGCGCAGTCGAGGACGGCAGAAAACACGGTGGGGTGATGAAGTTTGGAAATGTCCAGGTGCTAGTTGGAATCAGCTAGCGAAAGACCGGGGTAATTGGAGATCGCAGGTAGAGTCCTTCGTCTTGCAGTGGACATAAATATAGGCTGATGATATATATATATATATATATATATATATATATATATATATATATATATATATATATATATATATTCTATAAGAACGAAGGGCTCAAAGACCGTTCTAAATGAAAGATAATTAGGAGAACTTGTCCGGGTTTGTTTGTCCACATAGAGATTACATTGGTATAATAAGAACCATAGAATGTATTTAGGTTAAAATTTATTCAGTATAATTTTATCAGCAAGCGGATTTCTGGACAATCCACTACTATGTTTCTCGCCCTTCAGTTTTTTATGCCTAACTTAGACATTTTAGGTACACAGCTTGGCGTGTCAAAGTTATACGTTAGACTTTCTGCGTTTAATGGCCACGTGCAACGAAATGTTGCACCGAGTAAAAAGCATAGTATCAGATAAGTGTAGATATAGCAGGTTGTGTGCAAAATGTTACTGTTCAAGTGAAGGTCGATGTGTAACGATAGCCTCGCAAAAATAGACGTTTTCGGTGCCGAAACCGAAAAAAAAATAGAACACCAGCATTACCACTCGCCGGAAATGATGCAGAACCTAGAACACGTTGCGGATGTGCACGGCTGCCGGCCTGACCTCCGAGAGTAGACGGCACTCGTGATACAGGGCCCTAGAAATGGACTGTGCAGTGCTCTTCTATGGCGATAGCTTCTATGGCAATAGCTGTTCCGCAGCCAGTTTCGGTTTTGTTTGCAAAGAGGTGGTGAGTGCGTCGTGACGTCATGACGCAGAAGGTGGTCATGTGAGAGCAGGGCATCGCCATATTTTGGCACTCGCTCCGGCTCGCTCAGTTGTTTGCTATCCTGCTATATCGGGTCTCAGAACGAGTGGCTGCACACGAATTCGCCTGTGCTCACACGAGCATAAAGACCTTATATTACAAGGTGATCATATGGAATCATGGTGAATAGTAGAAACATAAAGCGTACGTTTTTTTATTTAATGGGAAAAAAAGAGCGTAAACTCACACAGCGTATAAAATTACTCGCGCACTTGCAGGTACGAAAAGTCCGCCGCTTTTCGTGCCCCAACGGCGAGCGAAGCGCGCCGACGTGATTGGCGCATGCGGTTATGGAGGATCGGTGCCCTGCAGGCGGCGATGATGATGTACGTCGCTGTCCTGTACTTCTACTACGGCCCCCGCGGAAGCCGAACCGACTGGAACACCGTCAGCAAGGTCGCCAGCGCAGCCGCGATCTGCAGCTACATGTTCTACGACTGGCTAATGTACCTCACCATGAGATCTACTTGCGAGGTCCTCATATGGTACTTGCGGGATCAGAGAGCTGTCTTCGAAGAACTCTCCAAGTACGTCTCCGGGCAAGCACCGGCATCGCGTGGAGTTCGCGCTCTGTCGGCTCCGCTGACGGTCGAGTCGGTGCGCCTCAACCTGACCAAGATAAGGGAGCTCAAGGCGTGCATCAACGACCTGTGGAGTCCGGCGCTCGTTTCGACCGCCGTGACCGTCCTTCTGTTGAAGTGCTGCGCGCTGCACGATGTGGTCAGCGCGGGCGGCTACAACGACATCGCCGTCGTGATCTCCCTCAGGGCCTGGCAAAGCGCGTTGAGGTTCAACGAACTGGCCTTCATCAGTCAGTCCTTGCGCGACGAAGTGAGTCGTCATTATCGCCGCCATTATTCATTTTCGGATAAGGTCCTACTGCTGTATGGAAATAAGTGTGACTACAGTTTTGGTTTCATTTTGCTCTACATCATTAAAACGTTATGCTTTAACAGACTTTCACCACGTACTCACCCATATTTTAGATCGTATATTTCTTTTAGGCATATATACTATACTATAGTATACTATAATGCCGTGGAATATGGATGTTAACAAAGAAACCCGAGAACAAGTTAAGAACCGCGCAACGAGCATTGGAAGGAAAATTGTTAGGCGTAACGTCGACAGGAAGAGAGTGGTGTGGATGAAGCAAACGGCGATAGCTGATATTCGAGTTTACATTAAGAGAAAGCAATGGAGCTGGGCAGGCCGCGTAATGCGTAGCGCAGGTAACCGGTGGGCCATTAAAGTTACAGAATGGGTGCCGGCGGAAGGGAAGCGCAGTCGAGGACGGTCGAAAATTAAGTGGGGTGATGAAATTAGGAAATTTTGCAGGTGCATGTTGGAATCAGCTAGTGCAAGACAAGGGTAAATAGAGACCGCTGGGACAGGTACTCGTCCGGCGGAGGCAGGTGAATTTTAGGCCTTTTCAGATGATGGCCGCCGTAGAATTTTAGGGCTTCTAAAGCGAAAGTTTCACTAACCTAGCCGAGCCAAGCTTCGCCGTCGCCAGCAATTCAACCTTCATTTGACCGCAGCTGCGCCGTAGCCCTTGGCAACGCATCACGTGACTCGCCGCACCGAGCTCCGCCGCCGCGTGCGCTAGCCGCCACTGCCGGTTTGGTGCATGCGCTCTCCGCAGCTGGGTCGCCGCCCGACCACGTGACTAACCGCGCGCCTGGCTAAGAGGAGCACCGCGCTCGCCTAATCAGTGCGAGCTTGGCCATGGATGAGAGTGAGGCCGGGCCGTCTTCTCTGAGCGTTGCGCGGGAGCACGAGGCTTGGAGCCATCGTCGGCAAGCGTCGTCTCACCACGCCGCGGATATCGCCCGGCGAGCTGCTTCACTGGAGAGGGTCCGGAATACCAAGCGCGCGAAACTATAGCGTCGGAGACTGAGGAAGAGCGAGCCGTTCAGCTCGGAAAACGCTTGGACTTGTCAGCTTATAATTTATACCTGGCTTAACGGTTAATGTATACCTAAGTATATTAATTACAGCTAAATCAAAGGTTAACCAGGTGAAACCAAGACTTAAACAGGCTAAACCAAGCTTTCACTTGGCATATCTAGGGTTAAGTGAGCTAAGCCACTGCCATTTTTTTACAGCCGTGCCACAAGTATCATTGGGACCCACATTACCACCGACGGCTCATAATCCTGTTGTTGATGTTCTCAGGGCTCACCTGGCCATCGTGCCATTAAATATACTCATCATAATCATGGGGGAGGGTGAGAGTAACTTTAGGCATCAAGCGAAAATAACCAGGCTTTTTACAGATCTCCAAAACATAAAAATGAATAATGTAATAAACAGAAAAAGCAAGCCAGTTGCAAAAAAAAAGGCATAAAATTGCCCTCTTAAAGCTCTCCGAGGTTTGTCTAAAAAGAAAGCGAAAATTCAGTTACGCTGCGTCGCTGTTTAACAGTAAACGTATACCATGCCTATTCAGAAATTTAGTTTGCATAATTTTATAATTCTTCTCTCTTATTGTTATCTCGAACTACCCGGGTTTTGGCCAATCACCCAGAGTCGCTTTGAGCCACTAACATCTAGGCTGTACATCTATATCTACATCTACAATGTATTTATCTACATCTAAACGCACGCACGTTTCGAAGGGGAAGCTAAAGCTCTCTCTTAAAGAAGGAAATGTCAACGATTGATGTAGCTATAAACCGAAAAAGTTGCAAATACAAAATACGCCAAGTTATCTTTCTGGGCGTTAGAACTATCGTTTTGTGTGTGTGTGTGCTCCTTGCAGGCCATGAACATAAAGCAATCAGCTCAGGCTGCGACCACGCTCTGGGTAGACGATTTGTACAGTCGGCAGGTGAGTCATCCGCCTCGAATATCCCACGTGTTCTCGCTGTTTCACGTCTTTAAAACGCAGGTGCAGTTCCTGCACGACAGCATCAACCCGGAGGAGATGTGCCTCAGCGGCGGAGGCTTCTTCAGGCTCGGTCGACCGCTTATTGTATCGGTAGGTCAGAAACTGTTGTTCATCACCAACGTTACCATCTTCGTAGCCGTTATTTCAAGTACGCTGCACTTACAGAATGGACACCCAGAGGTTTCCAAGTACCTATGTTTGGCTTTGGCAAGTGCAATGGTTAAAGAAGGACACAGAATCAGCAGCCCCAAATCAATGACTGCGTTAAGTAGCTCCGTTGCAATGTACCTTTTCACATGACTCAGCAACCCCGGCAAGGGTCTTATATGCGTTCCATTATGGCGGATTTGCTTTAGTGAGCTTTACCACAATACAGATATGAATTGCGGTGTGATCATCTGGCATGAGAAAATAAAATCATTCTGGCAGACGATGGTGCCAGGAGATCAACTGAGATAATAATGAAGCGGGTGGCGGAGGATTTCCACGGTGCCCAAGGGGCAGCGGGGGATCAAGGCTGTAACCAGAACGGACCCTGGGTTGGGGCCGCCGAGGCCTGAGTGTGCCGCGCGGACGTGTTCGCGCACGATGACGGGCTGCCTCTCGGCGAGCCCCCAACCCATGGTTAAGTCAGCGTTCCAGCTTTGGTACCTCTGTTGTCCCATCGGTGTCCTGGAGGCGCCGGCAAAGACTACTAAATCATGACACGTTGTTTACACTTGCGCCAATTGTCACTTACCCTCACCGCAATAGATGCATATTTTACCACATTAAGTAAGTGTATTGGGGTGAAGCCTTAATAAAACGCCATAACATTCGTGTCACAGGCCTAGTCATACACCGAATGAATGTTTACATGTCAATCCTCGAGATCAGTTTTTATTTAAACGCCACTTTGCACTATTCTCACCTTGTGCCCCTGCGAGCGGGCAAATCTACAGTAAACTTCATTTTCGTTTCCAAAGCGTCGAGGGTGATGCTACCGGGAGCCGCAATGTTACAATCAACCGTACGTTGCAAATAAACGTGATGTTACAAAGAACCTCGATGTTGCAGAGATGTCCCGATAACATAGCTCATGAGTGCTTAGCGATTCCTCACGAAAGGCAGTGCGGACAAATGTAAACTGGAGCACCAGTGCCGCAGATGTCACCGCGGATTATGAGGACGCGTTTCTCGAAACATTGGCTAAGAAAAAAAAATCGGTAAAATGCGCACGACTTCATTACTGCTCGGCCTCAACGTCAAGCTCAGCAACGCCTTCTCTGGCCGTCGTTATTCAAACAAGTTTTTAACCCAGAAATGCTCTTATCAGGGAACCGCGGAACCAATGTCAAATAAATTTCTTGAAGTGAGAAGGAATGTTACGCACTCCACGTGATACCGGGTTTTCGTGCAGAACTCATGGCCTACACCAATGAGAAAAAGTACACGTATACCAGGGATCGCGAACTATTTTTTGTTTCAATTCAACAAATTTTGCTTAATGCCAATGAAAGCACATCTGCGTCTTACCAGTATACATGAATAGGGATGGTGACATACAAACCTCAACGTGTACCGGGAACTGAGCAAACAAGCTGAAAGTCGGCACCTTTCGGCTTTCAATTATATTACTGTCCACATAACGCCTCTTTCTCATTCTGCCCTTCCCAGATGATGAGCGCCCTCATCACGTACACCGTCATCTTGGCGCAGACAGGCCAGCAACTCGACCAGAACCATTCTAGATAGATGGCCACGTCCGCTACAGCGTGCGCGCGGGGTCCGGAGCCTCAACGTCCAGCCACGAAGGAATGAAAGCGGCCGTTGGCAGAAACCATCCAAGACCTCTACAGGGTCCATTAAAGACCCCTTACCCCGTCTCTCTCTCTCTTGATGTAAAATTCAGCACATTGTAGTTTTGCATGATATACTCGAGCTGTATGTCACCAAGACGTACCGCTTCAACTTCAAACCAAGTAGGTATCGTTTTTTGTGAAGCCCACGGGGTTTGGGACGAATTAATATAGTGCTCACCAGTAATATTGTTTTTTTTTTCGTTGCTTGTTGAAGCACACAACAGGATGACGACGAGGATGTTGTTGGCTGCAGGTGGATCTAGCCTAGCAAGACATTCTGGCTATGGCCACACCCGGGCATGTCCTTTCAGAAAATTTTAGGAAAGTTCTTCACCGTTCAGAAACGCAGCGCGAGACGGATAAACAAAACGACGCGTACAGCGAGGCGGCACAGGTCACAAACCCGCAGCCTGTCATCCGACGCACTTGCTGGAATCCACTCAAGCGAACCTTTCTTGAACCTGCTTTCAATTAAGTGTTATGCAAAGAGGGACATCATACGTGTAATTCTATTTTATTCTAATTTATGTAATGGTTTCACCTTCTACTCAAATGCAAATCAAGTTCAGATGACATCCTAATAAGCGACGAGGAAGCAGCGATGACTTACACGATAGAAGATTTTGCGAATGATGAAGGAAGCATTGCGACGCAGAAATGCATGTGCATACAAGTACGAAACAGCACACGGCGACACACCGAGACCAAACCCGGAGCAAGAGGCGAAGAACGTATACGTGCTCATGCTACACTTGAGCGACCGTAATGCGATAGCACTATCAGGATCATCCCGTTTGCAATGCCTGCTGGATCGGATCCAGCCGCAATCCCTGTTACAAGTCCTGCGAGGACACCTATAGCGTAATGATGTAAGGACCAGTCCACAAAGCCACCAGCTTCGATTATGCAGTCTCCGGGACCGGCCCAGTTGTGATTACAGAATAAAGAAACATCTCTTTAATATTGTCACGATGTGTGAAGAACCGGTCACGCCAAACCGTGAGTCACGAACCTAACTTTTTATTGGGCGAACTTGTGCCAAGCGAAACAAGTCAAACCGAGAGCACAACGATAGCGGTGAGAACAATCGTCAGTCGTCGAAATCTGATATACGGGTAAAGTGCGACGGCAGTTCATACGTTATTCAATCGTACATTCCAGCATAATCGATCGGGCTCGCGTACGTTCCAGAATGTGCATCAGTTTTCCTGTACGGCACGCAGTCTGATTAGATAAGATGCTTTCGCTACAAAATGGGTGACAAGATTCGAGAAAATTCAAATACATGAAGACGTGTTTTGTTACAACGGTTACAAAGCGATAACATTATAACCGTTGTTAGCCAGTGAAAAACGGTCAGCGGGAAAAGATAAACAATGTATGCGCGTGAATATTTTTCTCTGTGGAAACTGAATAAGTGTGCGTATGTTGTTTATTGAGAGGTACATGGTGTGTCGGCTAACGACGCGGTCTTCATTAAGAAGCCGCGCCATGTTTGTTGTTTCAGAGCGTGGCTGCTCTTCAGGGTGCAGTGGATGTGACGTTCGCGTTGGCGTGTTGGGTGAACTGCTGCCCGGTCTGAGTTAAGATGACCGTGTAGGTGATGACGGCACCCATCATCTGGAAAGTTCAGGAATAATAGAGAGAGAAGGTTTTACTAACACGAACTGACGGCACAAGAGAACTGATGGTTGGGCAACTCCAACTGCGTGCATTGTGGCTTAACAGCACGACAGGACGCAGGACAGCGGTCGTCCTGTGTAATGCGTTGCTTTGCATCTGCATGTAGTGCTGTTTAACCATGAAGTAGAGCACAAGGGCGGTCGGAGCACAGGATGCCGAAAAACTTGGTCGGTTATCTTCGCAGTGCAGGATTGTGGCAGAGCCTTGAACAAATGTTGACGATGTTTTGTAAATATGTGGTATTTGTATGTAAATATTTGTACACATCAAAACTTTTGTTTAAGCCTGTTTGCAAACGCCTTATAGTTTGCAGAATGCTGGAGACGCCGACACCAGCGGCAGCTCTGCTGCCGTAACGTTACTTGTTGCACGTACACGACTTAATCGCGAGGACACACCAACGGACCAAGCCTATGGCAAAGAAATTAAAATGCGATAACCTGCTCTTGTCCGCCTTAGTGGGACCAACGAACCTATAGGGGCACCGGAAGTCACTGTACTTTTAATGTTAGGCTTGATCAGGAACGGCAATTTAATCTTCAGCGTGGCGCCCAATTCGTATTTCAGCCTTCATGGCCACCCTTTGATAGTGTCGCTTGTGCTATTCACGATAAGTTTTGAGTGTCAGGAGACTACGGAATATCTCCTCGTCATCCGTCTCTGCTACACCGACCAATGCCTTCTACTTCCCACCACGTGATATCACCTGGACTCGACCTCTGTACACTTTCCAATCATTAAACTACTGCTACACCTGGACTCGAGATCCCTTACGGTGACTAAAGTACGTCGACCGCGGTCACATGCGCCGCAAGACTAGAAAGCCACACGTCCATTGCTACAGCTTCTGAAGTCGACAGACCTGTGAGCGACTGCACTTTTGATGGGCATCTCCGTACGTAGCGAGACTCTCAGTGTTTTTTCTCCTTTCTTGTAATCCCTCAACCACATTCTCCTAATGTATATGAAAGAAGACAGGTCGTCGGTCTGGCAGACCTCCTTAAATTTCCTTTTTTTAAATCTGTCTCTCTCTCTCTCCCGCTTCTTTTCAAAACCGCCACACTTATTAGAAGTGCTCTGGCTTACCGAAATTATGAGAGGTTTGCCAAGCCGAAAGAAGGCCGCGCCACTGAGGCCAATCTCGTCCGCGTCGATGCTGTCGTGCAAGAACAGCACCTGCAAGAAGCATGCGTATACTATGTCCCAAAAGTTTCCAGGCCGAGATGCTCGCGGAGTGTCACCGACATACCGCCCTGTGAATGCGCTAAGCATGGTCAGAGATTGGTTGCGGGTGGCGTGAAGGTGGGGAACACAAAGTGTGAAATGCAATTGCATTTTGAGGCGATAATGGTGAACATCAGTGGTTCCATAACACGAACCACGGATCGTAAGGACCAGTAATATACGCAGGAAGAAAGTAAAATAAAATAAAAAACAAACATATTTTCGTAGCACAATCCACAACCCCATTTTAAAGGAGATGTTGATAAGATATATCCATCGATCCTATGGTTTTCGTCAACACTTCCTAGTGTGTTAATACGTGGCGCCCATTGTGAAATTCTGCCATATTGTGAAATTCTGCAAATGCGGCATTTTGAACCAATCGTCGAGGCCCAGAGGGCTGCTAGGGCCTATTTGATTGGCTCAGAATGCCACCGCTACCAAATTTGACAGTATGGCGGAATTTCCCAATGTTCCGAATAGCACCCCTGGGCGTGTAGAGAAGTGTCCTGGATACATGGGTGCTTCACGCCAGAGGGACTGTTTTGAGTCCTGATAATTAGAAAACACTAATCACCCCTTTTTCTCGGCTATAGTACTTTAGAAACTTGGAAAACATATCAGGTACCAGCCCACCCAGCTCCGTAAATTTCCGGCAATAAGCGGACTTCGCATAGTCGGTTATGCGCTGTAGCAATCGCATACACTACATCTACAAATTCATATTACAGGGTTCAACGTCCCGAAGCAACCGACGCGCTTTGTCTGACGCCGTATTGCAGGGCAGGGGGGGGGGGGGGGGGTTCCGTAATGATAGCAACCACGTGGAGGTTTTGTAACGTGCACATAAATCAAAGTACATGAGCGTTTTTGCAATCCGCCACCACCGGAATGTGGCTTCAGCTGCCACGAATCAATCTCTCGGTGTCGAGCTCAGCACAAGAACGCAAATGACACTGCGTCACCGAGGTGACATCACTCCATATTTCTATCTCCTACAATGGTACAATGCGACACCAGCAAGTCATCGTTCGGACACACCTACGTGCAGTAACACTGAGCGTAGGTTCTGGTGGTGATCTTTAGTCGCTTCGTTGGCTACTCTGCTGATACGTGCCCTAGATTTTCTATAGCGTTGACTACGTTAGGCAACGCTATAGGCAATGCTAACCATCCGTGGCTACATTTTTTTCCCCAATTAGGGATCTCGAAACCCGGCTAGTTGCTAAAGCTTGATATCAGCGCAGCGCCAGCAGCAGCAGCATTGCCACAGCGCAGTATGTTCGAAATGACGTTGAGCCTTGGCTTGAGAAGAAGTTGACGACACATGATACAGTACGTCGCATTGAATAAGAAGGCGTGACTTGCAGCAGGTTTAGAACGCAGATATCTCACCTGCTTTATGAACGAATCATCGGCTTCTAGCGTGGTCGCAGCCTTGGCTGATTCCTTTACGTCGTTAACCTAGAAGGAATGAATTATTTATCTATTTATTTATTTACTTATTTATTTATTTATAGGCAAATTTTAAGTAAAACTTTACTGAGCCTTTCATCTGAGTCCTTAGTATGACTGCTAGTCATGGGCTTATGCTGTTCGTACACAAGTACTACCTTCAGCAAATCAAAACTTACAATCAAAACAAAGTACAGAATATAAGCTAGATATAGGAAAGAATCAATGTGAAATTAATAACATAACGGTGCACTTTGGGAAATAAAAGTGTCGTTCCAGGAATTAGAACTCTGCATTTCTTTTTCGAGTCTATTTGCATGGATGGTGTGGAAGACAATAAACACACGAGGAGGCCTCTTATCGGGAAATTGGCTCACAGTATTGGCTCATCAAATAAGCACCGATTAATCTACCAGTAGAGCAGTATCTGCAAAACAAGTCCGTCATGCCAGTCGGGAATACCGAGTAATGGAGATCTCGTTGAAACGGCTTAGTGAATACCTTTGTGAGTTCTATGATGGACGAATGCCTTAGGTTTAAATTCTTCGTCAAATTTATGCTTGAAGTGAATTAAATGGCCACGTTCAGCTATTCACGATCGTAATTGTATTATGGCAATTTTAGATGAGAATGGTAAATTATTCAAACAAGCAATCCGAAAACCTGTGAAATGTATTGTACGAGCCCTCTAAAAAAAAAGATGACGAGTTTTATGTTTCATTATCTCCATGTATACAACATTTCCACGTGCATACATGGATCGTGTTTTATGTTAAATCTCACACGTCTTACGTTAAATCTCAGATGATCATGGATGTTGCGGGTCACGTGGGTTCTTGTTTCTAATAGGGTGGGTATACTTGCTATACTCCCCTGTAAACCTTAAAGACTCCAGGAGTATTAGATAAGGGGATGCACCGAAACACTTGAATGGTAATATGAGCCTGCAACTGAAACTACATGATAATGTTCAACAAATTTAAGCATTCCTGATGGTTAATTTTCACCAAACGGAGAAACACATCACAGGAAGCACACCCGAGTGAATTTATCGCGGGCTTAAGCGTTGCCGGAGATTGCGGCAAATGAACAACTCACTTCGTCACGCAAGGACTGGCTGATGAAGGTGAGCTCGTAGAACCTCGTCGTGCTGTGTAAGGCCTGGAGGGACACCAGGAGCGTGACAATGCCGTGGCCACCCGAATAGATGACGTGATGTAGAGCGGCGCATTTCGCGAGCAGCGTGGTCACCGCACCTACGGCGAGTGTCAGGCCCCAGATGTCGTTGATGGACGCCTTAAGCGATCTTATTAGGGTCAAGTTGACGCGTACCGATTCGACCATCCACGGGGGTGAAGGTCTGGGACCGGTCATCGCCATCTCGTCAACAGGATCGGGAGAGATGATGGCGTCCTTGAGGCAGTACTCCTCGAACACTGTCCTTTGGTGACGTACGTACAAGGCAAGGACCTCGCAGGTGGAACTCAGGGTGAGGTACATAAGCCACTCGTAAAACATGCTCACCGCCAGCGAAGCCACGCCAACGACCTTACTCAACGCGCTCCACTGAGCTCGAGTTCCTCGAGGCCCGTAATACACCGTTAATATGGTGCCGTACGCCATGACGACAGCCGTAACACTGGCGGTCCTGATCAGCTTGATGTGCCAGTGTGGATTCCGTGATTCGCGCGCTGTCGGGGAACGAAATTTCGCGGACTTCTCGTACCGTGCGCAGTTGCGGAAGAACTCCAGCAGACGCCTGGTGCCGAGCACCATGGAGACGATGTTGATGACGACATTTGTCACCACGGCCATCCTGAGGAATGCCATGACGGACTGCATGAACTCGCCGGCCATGATGCCATGGACGGCTGCTGCTATGTACTCGCTTTCCATATACATCATCGACGAAAACCATGCCAGAGAATAGAGAGTGTAAGATGTCCACCAAGTTACACGGGCCCTGGGGTAGGCATCTTCCGTGAGGTCCTGTATGAAGAAGCACCCAAAGAAGCGCAGCAAACGGCGGTACGGCTTGAAATTTCTTATCATGAAACAGCCAGTTGCTTCTTTCAGGTGCGGCGCTACTTGTCGGCGAGTAGTGCAGAGGTTGAAACGATTCTCGATCATGTCCCAGCAACCTGCAATGTCACCCATGTATAGTTAGGCAAAATGCAAAGCTCGAAAGAACACTTTCTTAGGCGTGTTTCACATCCTGATCCACAGACGTAAATGCCAGTTTTAAGCAAATTATAATTATTCGAAAATCCGACAAATAATGAAGTATTATGAGATGGAATACTTGCATTCACTTGAACATAGCTCGGTTCTACAAAGAATTATTGGACGGGCTCCTCGAAAATAAAGCTTCGCAGTTGAGAAAGAAAAAAGAGAATGCGGAGTATTCTGAAAAAAAAAAATCATAGCATTTGTAGAGACATGCTAGCTTAAGGTGAGTGTTTTCCTTTTCATAAACAGTTCCACATGCAAAGAGCTAACTTTGCAGTCAGCAGCTTCCTCCTATTGTAGTTTCGCCGAACAGACTTTTCTCGATGTAAAATAGGTTCCACTACCAAGAAGGAAAAGAAAAGCTACGGGAACTGCTTAGTTAAAGGCGGATGTCTATACCTCTGCTGCAGGTTACTTAGTGAGGGATACTATGTGACTTCTCAGTTATATATGGACATAAACATAAAAATGCGCGCCCTCAGTAAACGTTGTCGTGCTAATAATACGCATCGACGCCGATCCTAACCAACCCCAGCTCATCAACTGCATCGCAAGTGCTTGGCACTGAAATGGCGACGGTGCTTACTTGATCACACGGTTGAGGGAACTATTTACAATAACGTCAACCAGTCACTTGATTCAGTAAAGTGCAGTGGGCATGCTCTGGAAGAATTGTCTGAGGTGTACCAAACTGCACTAAGGGGGCTGCTTTTCAAAGAGGCATTGATGCGCAGATGTGGGAGTCGCTGTAGACAAACTGACAATGCCAGCACAACGCGAAGAGGGGGCAAGACAATATAACCAATATCAAGAGTGTCTGACGGCGAAATTGATGGCTCCAGTAAGTTCAGGTCCCAAGATAACGTCCTTGCACAGAGATCATCCAAACCGATTCCAGGATTCTTGTCTGTCCTGCGAACATCCCTAATCCTAATCGCGAAGGGTCAAGGATCACGCTGACCCTGGTTTCGATCAGAGGAGGTGTTTTCACCTTTCGCTCACTGCATGCGCTTGTAAGTAATATTGGAAGAAGTGCAGCTGAATATACTTTTGGCTTAGTGTGTTTGGCACTGCTATAATAGTGCTTAATCGAGAGACGGACAGATGCAAAATGTTGGATAAACGTGTACGAAGCACGTCATCAAGATCCGTTCTACTTTTTTAATATAGTCTCAAACCAGAGCCTGCCACCTTCAACAGGTACCGACTGCTTTTCTTCGCCTAATAGAAAATAGGAAATCACAAAAAGCCCCGATAAAACACGAAATACATTCAAAGAGCAAGGGCACATAGAAGGTTTTGCACAAGTGTCCCGGAAGTCAAACGATAGTACAGCAACACGCACAAATGTACCCAAACGCGTATAAACACACACAGTTCCATAAATAAAATATAAGCAATTGGCAGAACACGCACGCACGTTTACAATTTCGCAGACGGGTGGAGCAATGTGAGTACACATATTTCCCCAACATACTACGTAAATAAAGAAAAGATAAGAAACGTAAACGTGTATGACGGACATATAATCACTATAGAGACTTTAGTTCTTCCTTCTATGTGTGTTGCAGTTTTTAAAGACTACAGAATTGGACAAACGGCTGTAGCCTGAACTGATGTTTACAGTACTACAAGTGCTACTGTGCTGTGCAGTGATTGTATGCGCTGACAGTGACCGACTGTGAGTGGGTTTCTGTGCTCCCTCACACTCCCCCTCACCTCTCTCCCCAGCGTAGGGTAGCAAACTGGACCTTCCCCTCTGGTTAACCTCCCTGCCTTTCCCCTTTCTTCTGTCTCTCTCTCTCTCTCTCTATGTGTGTGTGTGTGTCCGTCGCCTAAGTACCATGAATCATGCTGGAAAACCTTCTTTTCTTAACTAATCGTACTGGCATGGGGGGGGGGGGGGGGGGTTGCATGATACAATTCGTTAAACGTTTCTCAGTGCTTTGAAATGACCACGCAACAAAGGCCGGAAACGGAAACGTGGTAGTACTCACTTTTCAGCAGCACTGATATTCGACCGTATAAGTGCTCCATAGCTTCGATTTCCTGCCAGCGTTTTCTGACGTCGATCCGTGATGCAGACCAATGGACTCTGGATGGCGGTAAGTCGGCGATAATGCTCACCAAAACTATAGGCCCTCCGAAATAGTAATCTGTACGCTGGTCTAAGCGGCTGGTACGTATATTCTGAATCTTTACGCTCGTGACCGCATCAACGTTACCGGTAACTTTATGCTTTGTTTATATCTGCCTATAGCGTCGTCCAGCCAATGCCCACACTGCGAGACACGAACACGACCGAATTATGCCAATACGATCGAGATGGAAAGAAAGGTGTAAATGAGCGAGTAATTTTTGATTAGACATTGTTGGCTTTTACTGCTTGACACTTACCATTTTAGCGACAAACTACGCCGAAATTTCATGATTAGCATTTCTTCTCCCCGAAGAAACCTCTTGTGGTACTCTACTTGACGGACACAGTCAGACTGCATAAGTCTACCTGTTAACAATTTCCAGCCCAAGACCTGAACGCACGCACTGGCCTTCATCCTGAGGCTTATGGGAAGATCTCTTGGATGCATAGATGCATACAAATCTCACAACCATCCGAGTAATCTATGTACAGCCACTAATAAATTAAGCGTAGTAATCGGTAACGCACTGGTCCCGAGACCTGAGCCCATAGGTTTCGGTGTACAGAAGAGTTAGCTGCAGAGTTCATGACGGCATGACATGAGAAACCCCAAAGCTGTTGCTCACCATATAAGATCATCAGTAAGCGCCAAATAATGTTCCGTAAAACTCATAAACGTTAGCTTATGCACAGAAACTAGTTCATAAATGCAGCTGTTTCTTGTTTCGCGCTTGGGCTTTATTGCTTGTTCAGCATTTTATACTTGTTAATATATATATTGATTGTTTACAATAATACTACCATAAGCGGTTCGCATGCTGCGTGTTGAAGCGTAAGCACCCTAGGCTGTTTTAACAGGGCCTTTGATAAATTGTTGGGACCCGAGAGCTGCATTCTTTTTCTATTTGGGTACACTTAACACTAATGAAACAAACTCAATATCAAGAAAACTTCGATCAAACTCAATCAGAACAAGCTTACCACGTTAACCTATACTTACACGGATGAAAAGTGACGTTGGCGCAGGCTTACTTCTTGTAAAATAAACAAAAATACAATAGGTTGTAGGTAGGCACTTAGGCAGTCACTAATGTGCACGGGCTTTGGAGCAATTCTTTCGCGTTTCTTCTACATAATGTTATTGCTGTCAGTGCTACATGTGGCCGTGGCTATAGAAACAGTGTCACTGCAGATGACAGCGACAATTTTTTTCTGTTCTGCCTGGGCTTGCAACTTTCTAGAACGTGCACGAAGGACTGGCGCCCAACGTGGGGGCGGAGAAGCGGTGAGCAGCCCTCCCGTTTGGCGTGCACAGTTCTTCAGCGTTAAAGGCGATCTGCCGATCTCCCGTCGCTCGAAGAGAGAAATCAGAGACGTCGTCTGTGGTTGATCCGTGTGTGAAGCCGCAATCGCGTGACCACACGGTGAAGAGGAGCCTCGTCTATTATTTACAGATATATCCCGCTCGTGAGAGCTCGATTTGAACAGATTGTTGCAAAAGAATAGAAGAAATAAATATAGAAACCCAAACAACCCATAAATTGGACGCTAGAATAGAACCATAGTTGAATGTGTCCCAGAAGAATAGGATAAACGTCTTTAAGAGCAACTTAGAGCAATAAACACAGAGCACTAAGTTCAAGGGCTAGCAATTAAGAGTGGTGAAGAAACATGGCGCTAACTCAGAAAAGTTTTTTTTTTCGAAGGTGGTGGCTATCTCTATAACAGGCAAAGGCGATCACTGCGCCTGTCAAGCGACAGCAACAAAATTGAACAAAAGATTGAACGATTACTTCGGTGCATTGCAAGATTAATAATTTGTCCCAAACTTGTGCCGCACGTGCAGAAATGCTATTTTCTTTTTAGTGGACAAGAAAATCGATGCAGTAAGCCTAATACGTTTTGCGCATCTAATAATCATCGTGGTAATCAGTTCACAGACGTGGAACGCTGGCTCACAACCGTAATCATCGAAGTGCATAGCCTGCCGCCTTACAGCTGAGTTTGAATTTGGAGCCAATTATCCTGCTTTGGACCACCATGCATATTTATGCAACATATTGCACGGTCTCCATGCTGATTGTGCGTGGGCCCGTTTCTTAACTCGCTGTGTTTTAATTCTGCTCCTTGCTGGTGTGTCACTACATTCTATATTTATTCTACTTCTTGAGTACCTGGGGCCTGCCTAAAAAAGCTACTGAGCGTGCCGCGAATCGACGTTCCACCGGTACGGCTACATGCTCCCTAAAATGTATCCCGTCCCGCACATAAGCGCCGTCGAGGCCCGCTCGGTGCACAACACGGTTTATGTCAGCGACCGTAAAATTCATTGCTTTAGCTAGCGTCCAAATATTTCAGTCTACTGCAAGCACTGCCCTTTCCATTTCAGATTCCGTCTTTGAACCTCTGGCACATTCGACACTGCAAACTGCGCATCCGCGGAAACTTCACTTGTTTTCCTGACAATTTTTGCTATTTTCCTCGCGATCCATGCGTATGCACAGAGACTAGTTTATAAATGCAGCGGTTTCTTGTTTCGCGCTTGGGCTTTATTGCTTGTTCAGCATTTTATGCTTGTTATATATATATATATATATATATATATATATATAGCTCCATGCAGTATTTCAATTACTCTCCTCATTAACATCACTAGGTTCTGTTCCTGTATTGTGCTCCAGAGGTGTTTCTTGGCCGACACCATCACTGCCTCGATCAATTTTTACAACGAATCTGCATCTAGTCCGCGAATGTAAGCAATTGGAAGCTACTTAGTGTCGAACAAACCTTACCAATTATAATTTTATTTTTTTGTTCAAGATTTATTTCATAACAAATAATAAGCTTGCTTTGGAAAATGATTTCCGTTTCTTGCTGTTCCTAGTTTTCTGGCTTTCTGGTGTCCATATCTGGCATGTCTGGTTTTCCTGGTCCTGTATAAACAGCCCGCAAAACGTCGGCACTACTTGGCGTAGTAACACAAGAGCAGAAGCTCCGCCCGTGCGCGCTCGTGCGCATAGCTTTGGCTGTGGTGCCACAGAAAGTTGTCGTCGGGTATAGGTGCCGTTTCGCTACTACAGGCGCCGGCTTTCTCGCTCAATGAGCCATTTGACGCTTTCGCATCAACATTACCGAAAATATTGGTGATGAGTGCGAGTATCCACTTACTCTGCTGATTTATGCCAATGGCAAGCAAAGCTGACAGATTGTTAGCTGGGATCGGTAACACGGTTCCGCTGTGCTAAAGCACCCTGTCGACAGGAATATCGTGCCAGATCTGGCATGCAACAATGTAACAACCGCTGGCGGGCTAGCCCAACCTTGTCATGCCTTTGGCATGAGAGGGTTGTTATGTAAATATGAGACTAATATACGACTGTCATGACAGGGTTATTGGACACGACAGGGCTGATATTTGACACGACACGGTTCGCACGACAGGATCATGACATGACTCAAACAGAGTATAAAGTGTCATGCCTGTGCCATGGACATAACACTGGCATTCCAACCTAGGTTTGTGGATGTCCGAAACAGAACCGGGGTGGCCGCCATTATCGGAAGAATGAAATGATAATGGAATAGGGGCTATTCGATAATATGGGTCTCAGCCATAATATCGCAATGGCACGGCAGAAGACAAAACGCATATACCGGAACAATAAAGAGAATGATTTGCGAGGGTTGAACGAAAAGTGTTGAAAGTCGCCGCAGCTGCATATTTTACTGTCAACTACGCTGAAAAAAATGCACTGATGTTCTTTACTTTTTAAGCGAAACGCCATTTTAAGCAGTACAGAGTAAACTTATCGATAAACACCGTTGCGTTTCGTTGCACATTGCGTCGCTAATAGTAATTCAACCTCCGGATTACGCTGTTGGTAGGCGGGGAATCGAGAGAGGTATAGAATCGTTTCCGCTCAAAAAAAATTGATACAGAGCACAGAAATCAGTAGGTGCCGGAAACGACCGAGTGGCACGTCGTTCGAAAGCTTTACTGCGATTATTTCAGCGCGAAATGCAATTCATTCCCGCAACAGATGGCGGCGCCGAAGGCCGATCGGGGGCCAGAACACCCAATCAATAAGCGCATGAGGCGGTTTCGACGTGCACATACAGGGTTCAGGTAGGATTCAAAAATACATGCGTAAAAAAACCCAAAAATTTCGCTGTGTAACAGCTGTAAGGATGTCGAGAAATGCCGTGTGTGGTACACGGCATAGTAGTCGGCCGCATTTCCAGAAGAGCGCAATACCAGACGCATTTGACACCCGAGTGCTTACCCACATGTGTGCATCGTGGAGCACGTCATCGTATCGTGTAGGTCAGATGCTATAAATCCTGTTGCCGAAACGTTTGAGCAGGAGTTTCGACCATGGCTGCTGCCCGGCGCCTCGCATTCATCTTGGCGGCCTTCTCCGTCTTGGCTTCGACTTGGACCTGCTGCACTGCTGAAGACGAACTGGAGCTACAGGCCCGGATGACTCCCGTAAGAGGGTGTTGAATGAAATACCTAATTCGCCAATTTCGACGGGAATTTCTTTTTAAGCGAAGACCTTTTTTTAGACATTAAACGAGCCTTCGACAGGGTCAGCCATGCTCATACAGGGTGTCTCGACCATCATGCACCTTGATTTAAACATATGAAAATGCCACGTAGTTGGACAGAACCAATGTAATGTTGCTTGCCGTCACTTCGCGATACTCAGAGTATTGTTTGCATTCCGACTAATTAGATAATTAGTCTTAATCAAGTAAATTATTTCTCGAAAATTAAAATTTGACTGAAAAGTGTCAATATGAAAATTGTAGAGAAACATGAAAGAACTCCCGATACAGCTTTCCTGTTGCTCAGTACGTGCTACATCAAATGTATTTTCCGAGTGTGAAAGAAGCCCGCGAGTATACGCAAAATTGCCGTGCGACTGGCCGCTCGAGGCACGTTGCGTGCATTCGCGGGCTTCTTTCACTCTCGAAAAGCACATTTTAAGCATGCAATGCTTTTAGCTCCCGTTGTCGGCGAACTTCAAGTGACCTTGAGCCAAAAGCCAGAGCCATTATCCGGGCACTCAAACGAAATCCGGGCATCGTTGTGAGAACAATACAAGATCATCCAGGCAACGAGTGAAAACTTAAGAAAAAGTGGTCTTTGGCCCCCAACCCTTTGTACAGGACTGCATTACATACGCTAGTTACTGCCCAAAGAAGTTACGAAAATATTCCTTCCAATTTCTTCCTAATGTTGGTTCACAATATCACTCAAACTGTAATTTCTAGTACGCTGAAGTTTTATTTGTCATTTCCCATAGCGACGTTCAAAAGGCAGATACAGGGCACCATACACTTGATTGCAATCTTTACGCCAGTGGTCCGTGAGCTCCGCGGCGCGGGTTTTGCGTCGCGTCGAGAGATGGCGCCAGGCGGCGTGGAGTCTCCTTCAGGCGCTTTTCTTCTTCTAGCTGGTCTTCCTGGCGTCTTTCGCTGTCTGTGGTGCCAGCTTCCGCCGGTTTCCTTCTTCTAGCTGGGCAGCGTCCATATGGACCAGTGCACAGTACGGCGTGCTGCGGTGTGGTGGGGTGCGCCGTTGCGAACAAGCACTGCACCCATTTTAAGATTGTGGCTGGCATCTCCAACCAATCTGCTTTGCCGGTAGCCATTTCATGCTTCCATCTACGCTCGATTACGGGAGAGCCAGCAATTTTATAGTTGTTAGTATGCGACGCGCCTAACGTGCCAAGCGTATCAAAGCGCTGGCGTGCGCAAAGGCAATTCGTAAATGTGTTTTTTTTGGTAGCACGTACTGAGCAACAGAAAGTCGTTTCGGGAGTTTTCCATGTTGCTATACAATTTTTTCATTGACACTTATCATCAAATTATAATATTTGAGGCGTTAAATAATTAAGACTAATTATGCAATTAGGTGCAATGCAAAACATAATCTGAGTATCTTCAAGCGACGGCCAACAACATTACCTTGGTTTTGTCCAGCTACATGACATTTGCATCTTTTTAATCTTGATGCGTCATAGTTGGGACACCCTGTATATTGTGCGGGCCTGCTAGAAATGGGAGTCTCTGGAAGGGCGCTAGGGTGGATATCCAACTTCGTGAATGGCAGATGAATATTTATTCAAACGAGCGAAGGAAAAATTTCCTCTCGTTATCTTATGCAAGGAATCCCACAAGGCAGTGCCTTAAGTCCGTTTCTTTTTAATTATGTGATGGCGGATTTACCGTGGAGACTTCCACCTGCACGACACTACTCTAACCGGGTGTTTCAGCGAACAATTTCAAAAATTTTTAAAGGTTGCCTGGGGCCGATAGCACAATTCTAGTTCATCATCATCATCAGCAGCAGCAGCCTATATTTTATGTCCACTGCAGGACGAAGGCCTCTCCCTGCGATCTCCAATTACCGCTGTCTTGCGCTAGCGTATTCCAACTTGCGCCTGCAAATTTCCTAACTTCATCATCCCATCTGGTTTTCTTTCGACCTCGACTGCGCTTCCCTTCTCTTGGTATCCATTCTGTAACCCTAATGGTCCATCGGTTATCCATCCTACGCATTACATGGCCTGCCCAGCTCCATTTCTTCCGCTTAATGTCAACTAGAATATCGGCTATCCCCGTTTGTTCTCTGATCAAACGGGATAGCCGATATTCTAGTCGACATAACGCGGTGGTGGCGTGGAGCAGAGGTGGGATACCCAGCTTCAAATCTGAATGTCGTAAGTTCGAATCCTGCTCCAATCCACCACATTTTCAGGCATGGAGTGGTGCCTGACACCGGCAAGAAAATATATTGCCGAGAGTTGGTGGGGCTATACTAGTTCAGGTGCAACCAAACTAGGAAGGCCCACTAAGCTTCATCAACGTCACTTCCTCACCAGAACAGGAATTGGCCTCCCTGGTGCAGTATTCGGCCAGTACCTCCTTCATGACTCCGACAATTCTAGTTCATGAGTTGGTATACTCGAAGAGACGGACATTACTTGCACAAAAAAACTGAAATGCATAATCTGCTAATTATCAACAGTTCACTAATTACGTTTTTAACTAATTATGTTATGGCCCATATTGCAATTACAGATTTTATCCATGGAGTTCACAAGGCGGATCCACTTGGAACGAATTCTCGAGATGACACCAGTTTCGAGATACTAATTCCCGAACTCTGAGGAGAAATGCATTGGCGTTCCAGTTACTTTCTTCAACAAACGTTGTTTTATGCATTGAAGCGCCAAAGTAACTTGCCGCTTGCGTAAAAGTGCTTGCCGGCGCGCGATAGCTCGCGCCACACGCATCTCACGCATGCGCAGATGGTGCAGGACAGATTGCACGCGTCCCAAGCGCGGCGCGAGCCCAGATATCTTCCAAGGTCGATCTAGATAGGTCGCGAAGCTTCGGGCGAAAAGCATTTCGGAACCAATTGTCACCGACATCAGCAAGCGTGGTTATGGGAGCAGCGATTGAAGCGCGACTATGCTTGGAGGGAAGAAACGTTCGGAAAGAGAAAAGCATTTTTAATTAAAGCAAGACGCAGTTAGATTCATTCAACGAAAATAAAATTTCTAATCCACTTTATATACGCATGGCGAGAAAAGAAGATACAACTCTATTTTGCTTGATCATTATCAATAAGTACCTTTTTTCAGCGCCCACCGTGAGAGCGCCCATCGACAGCGGCGGGCGTTGACCCCACTATCACTTGCAATGCAATGCAGCTCTTGGAGTGCGTGGAAAGGCGCGCTCGTAAAGTTCACCTGTTACAACACGCCCCCCTTACATATGTGGTTTTGCATGTCGAAGTTTGTCTGAATTAGGTGACGCGGGTAGTTTTATTATTTCTTAACCTGTGCAGTCAAAAGTAGTGAGTTGCGACCGTCAGACACTTGGTTACTGTAGTTTTTTTTTCGGGCGACAGCGCTGGCCGACGGGCTTGGCGTCCGACGAAAGGACGAGCACTCTACGCAATCTACGCCCAAAGCGTTCGTTGGCCTCCAAAGAAAGTATGTTCTGTGCAGCGATGCGATCTCGACACCCGTACGGATGACCTTTTCCTGTATCGCTTTCCGCGCTGAAAGCACGGAACGCCCATCAAGTCGAATGGCGGGGCATTTGAATATACAGCTCTAATGGCAGGCCTCCGAAAACAAATTTCGGGCTTTTGAGAACAAAATGACGTCACTTCTCTTTTTAACGGATATGACGTCGAATTATTTTTTCTTCCGCCGGAAGTGTTCCCTGCTCACACAGATGACGCTAAGCCCCATGAACCGCCGATAAGCCGCCATGTTTAGAACGTATGGGCTTCTATGGAAGCTTCGCTACCGGATGTATTTACCTTGTATCTTCTCCAGATAATATATCGGTGAGAGGGGGCTGCCTCACAGAAATACGAAACCATGTCTATCCAAGGCGAAAATAGTGAGCCAAGCGGATTGTGACGCAACCTATGTCGGCGAGACCGGTAACTTCAAAAAACGGATAAAACAGCATCAGTACGATGTCGCCAAGGGCAACTCATCTTCAAACGCTTTATCAGAACACCGCGAGAACACAGGTCACTGCATAGACTGGGAATCGGCATCCCTAATCGCCACAGAGAATAAACTGCCTGCAAGACCAATGCTTTAATCGCTGCACATTCAGACGACGCAAGATGCGATAAACAGGACACGTGGGAATCTGCCAGAAATCTACACACGCACACTACGCCATCTATCCCATATTTAAACAAGAACCACCGCGTTTGCTTTCATTGTAATCAATGGTCCCGTACGGGACTCGAAACGTCAAGTTTTATTTTATTTTCCATTACATGTATTTACATTGGCGAGTGTTCGTTTTATTTCACTATGCTCATTCCTCGCCAGACGGGTTTCCGTCGAACTCTGGATTATGAGGCCATAGATCAAGACTTTGCTTCCTGCAGTCAATAAAATTCGGCTTCCTCTCCTAATAAACAAACTGCATGCAAGTGGGTCAATCGGTCGTGTAATTATACATATAGTCTTTCCGGCTTTCCCATACATTTGTAAAGATAATCGGACTTGGCCGCAAACTACAGCTTTCGCTTAAGAGTTCCTTCATTACGAGTCGGCTGGCTTTGCGGGCCTAATTACTTGATTACTGGCCTGGCCTCCCGGCGAGCTAGCCGCCTTGCGTAACTCGAAATGGCTTGACGTTGGGCTAGTCCGTTCAAAATACTCACAAATTTTTGCGCTACAAGTATTCACAAGTACAGTAAAAATTACAAGGAAACGAAACATCGTCACGTGCTGTTTGCCCATACGCGCCATTTATTATTGAGCCAGTTGCATTGTCTTTGTATAAGTCCTTGCAGAGCAATTATTTTCTAAGCTGTATAATTCTGCGAGCACTAACAGGTGCACAGGTCTGGGTATTGTTTTCTATATAGTTTTATTACGATAGCGCTATATAGCACTATATGGACACTCCAAGCGGATTTCTGCCGTTGTCGTCGCCGTGAGGTTCCGTATAAGTCCAAGGGGGATAAAATCGTCGCCACACGCCATGCTTTATGTGCGAGTGAAAGCGCGTGAGGGACGCGAGGGACGCGCGCTTTCACGGAGAGCGAACGCACGGCGGAGAGCAAACACGGCGTATTCCGTCGTGCGGAAGGTCATGGGGGGATGGGAGGGAGGGCGGGGAAGCGACGTTTAGCTGCGGCACCAAACGCGTATCTTGCAATCGGGCGCAAGGGGAACTGGCGACTCAATCTCTCACGTGAAAGGAGGAAAGTGGGAAGGCAGCGCGGGAGGGAGGGGGTGCGGCTTCTACTCTGCCAGCAATTGCCTACTAGAGTGTACTGGAATATGGTCATTGTCTAGTCCTACTTTTACTTTGCGCGGGCGCACCGTATCTTGAAAGCTATCTCCCCACGGCTCTTTGTACGCGCTGTGCTTTCGCCGCTCAGTTTCCGTTGAAGCGATAGACCGCACGAACCTTTGCTCACTGCTACAGCCGCGCTTGCTCACGCCAGCGTTTTGAGAGTGGTTGTCTGCGGTCATCGAGTGTGACCTATTCATGCTTGCTTGTGCGCGCGGACACCATGCTAGTTAGTTAAGTTAGTAAGCGAATGTGTCCAAGTTTATGCAGCCGATAAAACTACTATCCGTACACCATATAGGTCTCTACTAATTTGATATCGCAATTGATGCGTCAACTTTGGGCGAAACCGCGACTTTGTTTAGAAGGAAGCTTTCTTTAGCTCGTTCGGCCATTTTCGTGGTTGGTGGTCTATGCTCGATGGTCGGTGCTTGGACTCGGCAGGAAAAGTGCTCGTTCGTTCGCTCTCTCTCACTGTATATCACCCTGTCGTTCACTCTCTCACTCATTCGAACGTGCTCTTGCTTTCATTTTTAATGCGTAGGCATTCTTTGGCGAGTGCCCCAGCGAAATTAGTCCGTCACGCGAATAGTGTAATGCCTTGTATCTGCGGAAAAATGCGTAATTTGCGAAGTTATGACATTTAATCGTTATAATTGTTTAAATGCAGATAATTGGTAGCTTTATACGTGATAAGGAACAATTGAAAAAAAAAAGATAAGAAAGAATACCGATGTGACCAGATCTATGCATACCCATAGGGATATATAGGGCTCCACAGAAATGCATGGGGAAGCATATGTAGTAGGGGTGGGGCAACTTTAAGTTTGCGGGTGGGCCAACTGAAAGTTCGGGGTGTGCTTAAACATACTTTGAGAACTCCAGTGGTGTTTCTGCATAATTTTTCACCCCAAACCTTCATCGCAGTGCGAGCTGATACAATACCTCGACTATCCCTGCGAAATCAGCTACGCCACCACGGACGACGGTTACGTCCTGGAAGTGGACAGAGTGCGACGTGGACGCCAGAGCAACGCAACGGCCAGGGAGGAGCAAAACGGGACCAGTCGCTACCCTGTGCTGTTTGTGCCGGTGTTCGCTAGTGCCTCGGACATATGGTTTATAAACTACCCTTCGCAGACTCCAGGCAGGTGTTCAACCTCTTCAGGAGCGCGGTGTACAATTACATAGGTCATGATAGGCATCGAAAGCATCAGGACCTAATTTAATTATGAAATAGTGATGCTTAAAACGTGCCGCATGCACTTTGACACTGGCGGTTGATTCTTCGCTGCAGGTTTGAATATTATGTGCGAAGTGTTTTAAAAGAGTTTTATATGAAGAATTTGGAGGCTAGACGTCTGGGTGTTTGCTCTTTCGTGTCAGCTTGTCGTCACATAGTGGGTTCACTTCTTTTAGTATTTCCGACTGTGTTTTACAACAGGCATGTATGTTTCAACTGGCTGCACATGTGCTTTCGAAATTCGTAGACATGTAACAGTTGACGTTTTCCTACACGAGGTACCGTTAGAGAGCCGCGCATGGGTACACGTTTTGTACAAACTTGACCAAACTCTTGAAGAATTGAAAAAAATATATAGTCTATTTTGTAGCCTTTTAAGTTTCTGAAAGTTCAAGAAATGTGGCGGAACTAAATTCCCCAATGGATCATAAATAATTTGCGGCGGAAGGGGTTAAATATGAACTGAACCGACATACTGTTACGGATAGTGATGGCTTAGACAGGATTATCACTCACATTACGTTAGCGCTCTCGCGCAAGGCGTACTGGCTGCATCCGAAACTTCAGACCTGTCTAACAGAGCTGTCTAACAGTAAAACTCAGAAATTATTGCGATAGCAATTATAAGGTCACCCGAGGCACGTTCGCGCTTTCGGCACCGCCGTCGTCGTGCTGTCCTCGTATCGACGACGCATGCGCAGCGTGAGCTTGGAGGGTTCGAATGCCCTCCAGAGAAGCGCAGTGCCTTCGGCTACAAAAACGACGAAGCCGTGCGGCCGCACCATCGCACTCGTTTCAATAGGCCCTGCCGAAGTCAGGGCAGCGTTCTGCCCTCCGCTGTTAGCATGGGCGTTGTGAACAAACACATTACCGTTCCTGCTGCGGAGCTGTGTGCACTGCGGTGCGTACACTGGTCCGAGCCAAACGGATAGTAATTAAACTTCAAGCTAAATCAATTCCCTCCTTTCATCGGGCGCCGAGAAACACCCACGGTTTTCCGTCGGTTTCATCTCGCGTCAACATCGAGGTACCATAGCTTTAAAGGCGCTGTGGGCGTTCCTCATCGGGCCAGCGTTCTGAGACTGCCTGGTATCTGCCGGGGCGATGTTCCTGCTGAGCCGCGGCAGTCGTCCCGCTTGCTGCGTGGTCACCTATAGCTGAATATAGTTGTATACAGGGTGATGATTTTTTTTTTTGTTTCGTGGATTTTTTTTTACAGCGAAAGCTGTATATGGCTAGGCGAAACGAAAAACCGTTCGCCACATGTTTAGATAAACGTCTCCATTGGCTGCGCCGTCAGTTACGTCGATCTCTACGTCGCACCCAAGCGCGCGCGCCACTGGCAGCGCCGTTAGTGACGTCGTTAGCGAACGCGTTCCCGCCATTGCCACGTTGACGCTGCTCTGCCCGAAACGACGCCTCCTCGGCTCGCCGTTGTCGCATGCGTTCGATATCTCGAGTTAGCTCGGCGTCGTGGTTAGCAGCGTCCGCCCGCCATTGGCGCTTGCGTTCCACTAGAAACACAAACATGTAACCAATAATTGAGAAACGATTCAATACAGCGTTGGGGTTAACCCACTGCTAACACCGGGGCCGCACGTTTCAGCTTCGCTGGTTAACCATCTGTATGGAGTGCTATGGGCGGTGATTTGTAAATAGCCTGTTGCAGATTACACAATTCTAGTCCTTGAGCTGGATTATTTAGAGAGGCGGACATTACGTGCACGAGAAATCGAAACACATGTTAACTAATTAACAAAAATCCACTAGTTATCTTTCGAATTATTTACCTTACGGCACATAATGCAATTTACGAATTGTAGCTGGTGAGCTTGCAAGGCGTATCCCCTTGGAGAGAACTTCCAGAATGACGCCAGTTTGGAGATATGCTCCATCAAACTTGCCCTAAAAATGCGCTGTTGTTCCACTCGTTTTTTTTTTAACAAAACGCTCTTTTATGCATTGAAGCACGAAAGTAATTGCAACGTCTACGTATTTCGTTCCACACTTCGGGAAATAATAATATCTCGAAACTGGTGTCGTTCTGGAAATTCATATAAAGTGGATACGGCTTGCGAACTCACCGGTTACAATTGGTAAATTACAATATGTGCCGAACTAATTAATTAAGAAGTTATTAGCGAAACTTTTGTTAATTGTTTGAATATGTGTTTCGATTTCTCGCGCTTGTAATGTCCGCCTCTTCGAATAATCCAGCTCAACGACAAGAATTATGCTGTTTGCCACAGGCGATCTTTTTTTTTAAGTTCCGTAAAACTTAAAAATGATCACCCTGTAGTTTTCAACAGTTGTGCGTAGTCGCCTATAGTTGCGATTGCTGCCTGTTCCCTGTAGCGTATTGGTAAAACATAGTATTGGTATTGGTAGAACATAGCACTGCATTGCAGAGCATAGCATAGTATTGGTAGAACATAGCACGAGGAGACCGAGCGCTACCCTAAACCTTGCTCTCGCATTGAATGCTTAGCCTTCGAGCAAAACTGCCAATTAAAAAAAGTTACTTGATTAATGGGTGAAGGAATGAAAATTTGCAGGCTTCCTGTTCGCCGACGCTGGCTTCGACGTATGGTCGATGAACTCGAGAGAAGCGGAGCGGTACTCTAACCACACGACCCTGTCCAAGGACGACCCTGAATACTGGAAGTTCAGGCAAGGCGCAGCATGTTTGTACGAACCACAATGCGGACGAGTATAGCATTACTACTACGGGATTAGGACTACGACGCGGATTGACCTAATCGCACAGAATGCAACTATACGAGGCACGTTCACTCCGACGAAAAATAGCAGCAGTACACAATTTCCACAAGAGAAAATGACAACACGAGCATAGAACGAGAAGCGGAGGTTTGTTGACTAGAAACTCCAATACGCCGGATGCTTGTGCGAAATCTTTGAGCTATTTTTAAAAAGCGCCTGCTGCAGGCAGCACAATTTCAGTCCTTGAGCTCGTCCACTCGAAGCATGTGCACATTACTTGCACGCTAAATGGAAATGCGTAATCGAATAATTACCGAAGCTAATTACGTTTTTAACCAATTACCTTACGGAATACATTGGAATTTACAAATTGTAGTCCGTGAAATTGCACAGGCATATCCACTTGAATAGACTTTCTGGATGACACCATCGTCGAGAAATGCAGCATCAAACTGCGGTAAAAATGCACCACCATTCCACTAACTTTTTATGGCGATAGCTACTATATGGATACTCCAGGCGCATTTCTGCGGTCGCCGTCGCCGTGAGGTTTCGTATAAAAACAAAGGGCGATAAAATAGTCGCCGCGCGATCGCGGCTCGATCTCGCGCACGCAAGAGACGAAAGCGGGGACGAAGCGCGCCGTCTTCCGTAACGCACACGGTCCCTGCCGAAGGTTAGGGAAGGGGGGGGGGGGCGTTCTACTCCGGGCCGCTGTATCTTGAAAGCCATCTGCTGACGGGGACAGAGTCCGCCACGCGCTGTGTTTTCGCGGCTTAGTTGGCGTTGATGCGAGGGGCCCCACTAAGGTCAATTCGCTCGCTGATGCTCCCGCGCTTCCTCACTCCAGCATTTTGACAGTGGGTTTCCGCGGTCATCGAGTGAGATATGTTCGTGGTTTCATGTACGCGCGTGACACCATGCTTGTTAATTTAGTTAGTATGTCTATATTTACAAATTTATACGACCGATAAAGCTACTATCCTAACTTCGTACAGCTGTCCGCTAATTTACTACGCAATCCATGCTTCGCCTTTCGGACAAAACTGCGACTTTTTTAACAAAACGCCGTTTTGTTCATTGAAGCAGAAAAGTAACTGGACCACCAATGTGTTTCTTCGCATAGTTCTGGAATTAATATCCAGAAACTGGTGTCATCATCATGAGAACTCGTTTTAAGGTGATTCGTAAATTGCAATATGCGCCGCAACGTAATTAGCTAAAATTTCATTCGTGAATAGTTTGTTTATCTATTTCTATTTTTCGTGCAGATAATGTCCGCGTGTTTGAGCAATCCAGCTTAAAGATTAGAAATGTGATCTGCCACAGGTGATTTTTAAAAATTGGTTAAAGTCCCAGCAGAAACTCCCGGTACATTACATAGCGCACACACGCACACACACACACACACACACACACACACACACACACACACACACACACACACACACACACACACACACACACACACACACACACACACACACACACACACACACACACACACACACACCAATACAAATAAAAACACGCAAACCCAAACACACAGTGAAAAACCTAAATATCAGCGGCCAAGTAATCAATCTCTAAGCCCATTTGCTAGCTCTGCGCTCACGTCGTCATTCTCTATCGTCCCTTGTGTATTACGCAGTTGGTAGTCAGCGTGGAATACCAACTCGCCGCACATTTTTTACTTCCGAGGCTGTTCACTCGGCGATAATACGGATGACGCTAAAGTTGTCATTTTGAGGCAAACTTTATTATCAAGTTTAACAAATCTTGGAAGTGTTTCTTGATTTTCGTGCTATCTAAGTGACACCCTTCCGCGTGCACGAAACGTGTGGTACAGTTTCTTCGACATTCAAAACACTTGTCATTGCTCCTTTCACACAAAAATGAAAACACCATTCATAATAAGGAAAACTGTACTTGTTCGCCTTTATTTTTGATCATGAAGAGTGCATTCGTAAAGAAAAGCAATGAAATGTTGTTTGAGGTAAACGTTATTAGTAAGGCAATCAATTAATTACTGATTGGCTTTCTGAACTATACTATTCTTAAACTGCCGAACCTGAAAAACGCTACTGTAAAGGCATTGACTTAAGGCACCGACTATACACAAATTTATTGAAGAAACGTAAAGCGGAGAGGGGGGGGGGGGGGGCTATAGAAAGCATGGAAGGGGCAACGGCTCATGCGAAATCTTACATAGTTATGGTTAATGCTGAGTTACATTGTAAAAGGCGGCGTAACTCTGTCCACGTTATTCTCAATTCCCTCGCACAGTTTCGACGAGATCGGCCGCTACGACGTTGCTGCTGGAGTCGATCACGTGCTCAACGCTACCGGTGCGATGAGGCTTACCCTCGTGAGCTTGTCGCAGGGCATCACCACTATTCTGGTTTTGCTGTCTACGCGGCCGGAGTACAACGACAAGGTGAACACGCGCGAACTGTGCGACTAATTGTTGCAAAAAATTATGCAGGTCCAACGAACATATTGAAATAGTTATGGGATGCGATTAACTAAATGCCACATAAATCTTCATCTTCTGCACAGCGTTCTACAGCGTAGTGATCACGCGCCTGTCCGGTAAGACGCGGGCACCTTACGCACGTGACCAACGCGACCGTGGATTGATTACACAGTCACCTGGATTGGCCAACTTTGCTATTGCACTATTCTCCGTGGGATCAGCCCAACTTATTCAGCGAGAAACTGACCAAGCAGATGGGCCTAACCCCGGGGAAGAAGGCATAGAAAGTTTCGTATGTGTACATACGAGCAGGGCAGTGGTCCATTATCATCATAACCACCACGATGCTCATTGTCGTCAACGACATCTATAGGCGCGAGCGCAGGAGCTCTGGAACTGCCAGCTGCTTGGCTTGTAGTATTGTGGAAAGTAGCACGTTCTCCGACCTCAATAAATATCCGTCCAGGCCTTCTCATCACTCGGTTACGCGACAGGCAGCTTGCCTTCAATAAAGGAAGTATGCGCTTGAAGGCGTACATTTGCTGCAGTGAGCCTATTCAGACAGCGTTTGTTGTTTCGCTACGTAATTCCGCAGAGAACAGATACGGCAACCGGCACAGTTGTAAGGACAGTACAGATGGGCTACGTATACGCCGATTCGTTACGTGAGCGCTGCCGTGTCCGTGAGTTATTAGGAGAGATAGTAGCAGCAGTGCAGCAGCAGGAGCAGCAGCCACAGTCAGCAAAATCTGAATGGGTCCGTCACGAAAACTTCGCTTTAAAGAGACATCGCCGAAAGAGTGCCGCGAATCTAAACAGTTAAAAAGCGTAAACAAGTACTTGGTTCTCACGATGTATCCCCTTATTTTACTACCACTGCTGCTGCAACTACTACTACCACTGCTGCTACTACTGCTGAACTGCAACCGCAGCCGCTACTATTACTGAACTACAACTGTTTCTGCTCCTACCACAGTCCACAGTTGCTATTACTACTGAAGTTAACAAATAGTGCTACCGTTTCCGAACATTCAGTGAGAATGTGTCTAGCCAACGTTTCGACAAGGGGACGTAACTTCGTGAGGGCGTGGACACGTGCCGATGTGAAAAAACGCTTGCTTAGAGACATTGTTTTCTACCACTGTTAACCACGGCTACTAACTAGTAACTAACTAGTGTTACTGCTACCGCTGCAATTTGAAAACGCCCGTGACACTAAAGTATTCGCAGAAATCCATACCACGGTTAACTGAGCATGGTCAGGGAGAAGGAAGCGGCTTTCAATGAAGTTGGT
Source organism: Dermacentor silvarum (assembly GCF_013339745.2). NCBI lineage: Eukaryota > Metazoa > Arthropoda > Arachnida > Ixodida > Ixodidae > Dermacentor > Dermacentor silvarum. Next base: position 96,323,714 of record NC_051162.1, read on the forward strand.
TTTTGTCGCCATTACAGGTCGACCTGGTTGTGGCATACGGTCCTGTTGCTAACGTCTCCCACCTGGGGCCTCCACTGTCGCTGCTGATACCCTTCACACCTTTGCTCGCCGTGAGTGCTTTGAGGCATGCGGCAGCAGTTACCGCACGGCTCGCACGTAGTACCGATCGATGTGTCGATTATCAAGAGTGATAATCAAGATAATCAATGTCACAACGTCACGTCATTTCGCCCCTTAATGATTCAAGTCCACTCTAGAATTTCTGTTAATTTCTTGTTGTTTCTTCAGATATAGATCTAGCGGGCTGCTTAATGGATCTAAGCGATGTACGGCGTAATGAACGTAACTGATTTTACGCAAAAAAAAGAACACAGCACCTCAGAGCAGAAATTTGGGTTTGCTGGTGAAACATTTTGCAGTTTCTTCTTGCAGCGTAAATAGAACAAGGATGTAGAAGAAGAACAAGGCGCAGGTGTGTGTGTGTGCCTTTGTTCTTCTACGTTCTTGTGTTATTTGCGCTACAAGAAAAAAAAACTGAAAAATGTTCCGCCTCAGAGTTTGGACCGGCATCCAGTTTTATGCTAAAAGATTTGTATACTGATGACGCTAAACGAGGAATTGGAGAATATATACCGGCACATATATTCACAAACAATCGGCTTCTAGCTCCAAATATATTACTGCTTGCAGAAACCGCTATAACGTTGATACAAAAGTGCAGTGTATCGAAAACACGCTCTCGAAATCGAGCGCCGAAGAATGAACGTAACCTGTTTCACGAGGATGCATCTTTGCGTCGGCCATGACCGAGCGGTTTGAAGAGCCCTAATCTGCGATTTATTTTCCATTTCATATTTAACAGTGGAACTGTTTAAGCCGGCCGTAATTTGTGCCGCGAGCCGCAAAACCTCGCCGAGCTATGACGTCACTGCGTTGCCTAGCAACCCCATACCAACTGTGCGATAGCTTCGCAAGACTCCGCGCCTAGACGCTGCGCGCAGCGCGTCTGCTCCGCTTGCCATTAACGTTCCGTATAGTAAGTGTGAAGGCGGGGTTGCTAGTGTGCGGGCGGTAGTATATAGCAGCCATGGGGAGACCGAGGAAGAACCGCACTCCCGAGGAAGAGGCCGCTTTCCGGGAATCACGTCACTTGGCCAAACAAGAATACAATCGCCGGCGTCGAGCTGATCCTGCACAGAGAGCCGAGGAAGCCTTAGCCAAGCGACGGCGCAGAGTCGAAGATCCCGAATACGCCGATCGAGAAAGGCAACGAAGGCGGATCGGTATGTGGAACATTCCCGAAAACCCAGACTATAGAGAAGCCGAGGCATCACGACGTCGAGCTCGTAAGTCCATGGGAGGAGCGTACGGCCGTTTAGAGCACAAAAACCTAGCAAAACCTAGCAAAAACTTTATAAAACTACAAGAACTACAGGATCGTCACTCCGCTGTTAAGCCTTGCGCGTCGTAGCGCAAAGAGGATGAATAAACTTTATTTAGAGAATTGAGCAGACGGTAAAATCGTCCGAGGTGGACGACAGCGCAAGCTTTTTTTTTATGGGAATTGTATACGCCGCTTCGATCCCTGAACTCGGCTGATAAAGCACTTCTGCGATACAGGCTCCCACGCCTAGGCCGCCTCTAGCGAATAGCGCGTCTATACCGCGTATGCGCTAAACGCGAACCGCTTGCATGGGTTCGGGTATATACTTCAACCATTCACCCCAAATTTCAAATTTAGTGTGGGTACCCGCACTTTTGCGTAAACAAACATGGCGGTACCCACCGAAGTGGGTGGAAATTTTTTACAGTATGTCCCCAAAGGGCCCGTTTTGCGTATGCTCCGCCCAGACAAGCCTCCCCGCTATATCTGTAAATCATTTCACTTTCTCTCATATCACGTAAATGACAAAGATTAAACGATATATCACCGTTTTTTTTTTCTAGATCGGTTATCGATGCGAGAGCTCAGGCTCAAATGGGGAAGATTTAGACTGGCGTACCCTTACCTGGATTGCCTTCGCCCGTTATGGCAAGTGCTTTGCGACGGTCTCGCTTCGACCACATTGGCAATTATCGCCTTTCAGCTAGGGTCTCAAACATGTGACAAATGTACGCATTGTGTAATTTCACGATTTTCTTCATAAGGCAGCACTTCTAGAATTTCATTTTGCTGCCGCAAGTACGGGTGCGAGCACGCGATGCTAACGCGAGCCGGGAATCATTCATTAAAGGCGTCCGCAACATGGCACACTGGAAACGGTAAAGCGGTCGCTGGATAAAGCGTCTTCCGCTTCGTGCCCTTGGTCTGAAACTCCGTATTATTTTATTACATCTTCGACCATTGCTAATTGTCTGCACTGGTTGTTTCCTTTCAAGTCACTACGTCACAGTCTACGTCACGGTGGAAAATGCTTACTTAAAGGGCCACGACGGGGCTGCGTGATGGTGGTCGAAACGCGTTTTGTTGGACGGGTCTGTTAAGCATATTGAGACAATTACTGACCCCTTCAAGCTGTCTGAGCTCTGCAAGTTAAGGGGAAGCTTTAGCTCAGTAGCTTCTACCTAGATACTTCGAAAACAAAATATCGTTGTTATTTTTGATTAGGTTGTTAGCCATCATACCTTGCCATACGTCTATGTATTGTACTTTGCAGCTATTCCTGTTGCGTTGTGTCAACAAAGTGAAATAGACTGACTACCGCATCTGACTTGGCGCAGACCTTGATCTACCCCTTCTCCAAGGCAGGCTTCCTTGGGGCATCTGAGGGCCTCTCGGATGCTCTCGCGAAAGTGTGCGAGATTTTCAATGGCGAAGCATGCTCATTGACCATCACTATAACGCTCTTCAGCAGCCCGTATCAGCTGAACGAGGTAAGAACAACACACGTGGTCAGACGAGCACCATTCGCATTGATTTTCAACAGAATTGGCATTCACTTTTTATTTATTTTTCAAGTTGTCTGTAGAAGCCTGTCATAATTATTTTTACGCCCATTATCAATAACATGGCCTTGTAGTACTCTAGTACTCGAGCCAACGTGGGGCCATATTACATCCATGTGCTACCTTTGTAACGAGACTGAAAAGTATTGACATTTACAATACAATACACATTTATTTCCAGAAATACAAGAGTTCTGGTGGATACCATAGGCTAAAAGTTGTTGGAAAAACTGCTTGACTGGGTCGATGGCCCGTTACAAGGCATACATGATGGTTGCATAAAAAATTGTAACATTGTTAGACATTAAAAATAAAGTATTTACATAAATACATAAAACCAAGTCCGAAAATAATAAAGAGGTTAAGCGAAAACATATTCGATACATCAGACGAAATAAAATATTTGTGTAAGGGTTACGAATAGGTGACACCAATGAGCTCTGATAAACAATAAACAAACAGTGATCACATGTGTACAAAATGCATTCGAAGTTTCGTGGATGAGGAAGTATATATACCTTGATATTCGTTTAAAATGTATGGTAGATTATGTTGTATTCACTGAACCACGGAACATACCACATGTCGCTATTTCTCGTATTGGCAGAAATGAATTTTGGTGTCAAATATGCAGTAGACGCTAGGAAATTTTTGAAGGCAGTATTTCAGAAGTAAAAAGAATTTAGAAGGCGAAAAGTGTAGAAATATTCCATTTTAATAATATTATGCTTCAAAAAAGCCGGCCGCGCTGTCTCCAGAAAACCCGTGTTGCCAATGTGCCGAGTCATCTTTTTACAAAGAAAGTATTTGCATAATATTCGTCTTTCCTGTAATCGCCTACACTAAGCTACAGTAATTTAAATGTGAAGAGAATAAGGCACAATAAATGTTAAGTTTTGCTCTGGGTAAAAAAATTACACTGACATTCGACACAAAACACCTGTGATAGCAGACAGTTTGTTGCAGATATTTTCTGTATGTTTATCCCAAGCAAGGTGCGAAGAAAAAGTAACGCCTAATATTTTATGTTCATCAACAATTTGCAATTCTTTACCACCACGATGTGCCTGCATTTTACTGCGCCATCTAGCATGTACTTCGCGAATTACGGCTTTGCCTCTGTGATTCGCGTCTTCTGCAGACATATTTATTTCTTCTTTTTGTGGTCTTGCGCGATTATATGCACGACACACTAGCGACTCCAGACGAGTTAACACAAGCATGTGAAAACATGAATACCAACTTGCAATCGCAGGTAAAACGTCAGCAGAGCGTGTATCTCGGAGCCACATGTGACACATAAAGGGCTTCGGACAACAAATTACTTGAACAATTGCCGTAATTCTAAGCCTAACTTGTTACTGCATGATGTTACTCCCATCCATGATACGATCCAAGGGCCCATGATGTTTCAGTAGTGCTTCGTCATGGTTCTCGTGATCGCTGGCAGCATCGCCGTTACTCTCATCGTTGTCGTAGCGCCATAATCCTCTGTTTTGTGTGGCACTTAGGAGGAATCTTGAGCCCGTGCCCAATTTAGATTTCTGTATTCATGTAGATGTTAAATGTAGAAATGCTCCCATGGACAACCACCACTTCTACTTTAATTAAATTTGTTGCATTTGAAATTGCGAGATAAAAATGAGTTTCATGGAAGGGGAAACGCAGTTTTTTATTTAATTGTGAATCTTCCTATACAAATGCGCAAAATAAAACAATAAGTACGCGTAAAATTTGCTACTCCGTAACTGTCCACCAAGAACTGCTATCACAATTCTGTAAACTTATATCGCTCAAAAAAAAAAAAAAACACACACAGCTACAATTTAGTGATAACTGTTGTTTCCAATACAAAAGCTAATCGGTATGCCTTCCGCGCGTCAATATTCGAGATTACAGTGCACGCGCATCTAGGCTGGTTTTTAAACATGGTGCACTTTGAAGTCCTCGTTAGTGACGAAATCTGTTGTCACAAATACAGGCGAATGTCAAAAGTTGAGAAAGGGATGAAATAGGAAAGCAAGATGTTTAGCCAGAAAAAAAAGTATGTTCACCTGACAACTAGGGGTATGCAAATTTTCGTAATTTTGAATACGCCATGTATAGTATCGGCCATTCGATTTGTATTCATGTTCAAGAATTCACTTTTAGAAATTTCCGAATATTCGTTTATTTCGAATACGTGAGGGATAAAAGCACACTTTTTTAGAATCTCAAGGGATATATAAAGATAGACGAGAGGACCTGTTCCGGAATGATTCTGCGGCAATATAACTACGGTTATTGCATGCGCAGGCGCACCATTCCCGAGCGATAAGTACTGCTCAATAATTTCCAATCAGTCCATAAGAATAGTTCGTTTTCAGGCAGCCTATATACGAATTTGTTCCGATTTTTATTTGGACAGTATCATCATATTTTCATCCCTTTAAAACAACGTGCGATGCTGCATTATCACACTTTGTTTTCTCCTCGGACACAACACTGTGCATGCATTTGGTAACAGGCTGCTCCTTCGTTTCATTACCGCCACTGTCATAGTGCCTCAGATGACTTCAACCAGTTGTTTATCATTTACAAACTCGTGGGTTGCCAGGATGTCTAATTTTCAACGGGCAAGACATGCATGTGTTAGTGTATATAAGCCTGATTTCTTTTTTCTTCTCCTATTTGTTTGTACTAAATCGACTCCATGGAAACTTCATATTTGATGATGTTTTAGAAGTGACGAAATATTCAATATGTGACTCAATTTTCGGGGGTCGTCCTTTTGAAAGATTTGTATTCAATACTATTCAAAAGTTTCGCTATTAGAACAGCCATGGTGAAAATGTTTTGTAGGGAATATTCGTCTATTCATGTTTAAGTTGAAGTAATTTACCGTGAGCTCGAACTTAACATCGATTAATCTGTCATTTGTTCAGACACGACTGCCAGTGTACATAGGCCACTATCCCATCGGAACGACAATACAAAACTTCATGCATTATTATCAGGTAAGCCGCTTTGAAGTAGACCATGTCGGCAGCAAACATTACACTGAATAGTTTTGTTATAGCCTCATCAAAAAATTTTGCTTTTACTGCTGCTTTTTCAATCAGATATCGCAAAAGTTGTGCTGAGTCTGCTGTAAAAACCCTCAGTGTGTTATTTATCGTTTCGAAGATCTTTTCTTCAATTGCTGAAACGCTTCTGGTAAGAAATAGGATATTTTCGTTTGTTCTACAAATTAAACAAAGTTTCGCGTCCATCGGTTGGTTAGTAACTCGCCGGATGTATGCGCGATAATTCGTGATGATTTTCAGGATTTCACTAGATATTCAATCCCAAAGCATCGGTTGGCCGTCGAATTATTGTTGGCCTTCAATACATAAAATGGCGTTTTGCAAAAAACAAATTAGCACAACAGTGCATTTTTACAGCAAGTTTGAGGGCGCAATTATCTTGCAATTGGTTCATCCTCAAAATCCCTTCGAAGTGAATATGCCAAGCAAGCTCATCGGCAATAATTCGTAAATTGCAACACGTGGTGTAAAGTTATTAGTGGGAAGCTTAGTTAGCGAGTTTTGGTTAGTGGAATATGCATTTCAGTGTATTGTGCAAGTATTATCCACCTCTTCGAGCAATCTATAGTTCAAGGACTATAATTGTGCTATGTGCCACAAGCAATTAAAAACATCATTTATTCTAAAAAAAAAGTCAGAGCCATTCAACTCTCTGAAGGTGGATGACCAGCGGATCTGCACGTGAGGTCGATACACGACCGATGACGCGTCTTGGGCACACTGATGTTTGTGTAACATTGAATGCCGAACCTTTCCAAGAGCAACGCCACGAACCACTTTCCGTCTGTCCGAGACACGTATATATGTTGAAATCACCCACAATTACGATGGGAGTGGAGTCGGTAGGGGTGATCCAACCAAAGGTGCATGCGCCTGGCGTTTGCGGCACGATCTTCGTCCATATTACGGGCCGCCCGCCGTCGCCGCGCACATTCACGCTTCCGTTCACGGCGGTGTTCTTCGTAGACGCGCTGTTCTTCCGGAGTCCTCAACCGCACGTGGCCTACCCATTGCACGGGTGGAAGGAAACTAAGATGAGGTTACGTTATTTGCCTATAGAGCCCGTGACGTCATACCGCAATCCATACTAAACAGTGTCTATTCCGGTTTTACTTTTTCTTTATTACGATGTTTTTTTTATCACAATACGTTTTGACACTTCTCGCGATTAAACGCAGCTGGGGCATACCCGGCGACATGCTTTTATCACCGTTTTTTATCACCGGGATCGGCCGGTCGTGAGCTCTGGGGTGGCCGCCATCTTTTTTTTTTTTTTTGACTACGCACACAAGCCGCCAGAACCTAGCGTATAACAGCACCGCTATAAAACGAAACACATGGTACATTGCATCGGGTGCCACAGGTGCTTTTGCTGCAGGCTTCGATGTGCGACCACGTTCACCCGCCATAATTAGAGCAGAGTGTCGCGACACAAGTGCACGTTACACTCATGCTGAGTGCACAGAACAGCTGGTGTCATATCATGACCATGGAGTTATATAGAACACAGGTCAACAAGCAATGCACTTGTGCGTCACTCCGGTGCCACGTGTATTCAAGTTGCAAAACCGTGCGCCAGCCTTCATCGACAGATGGCACTGCAGTTAGTTACATGTTGTACATTTTCAGTTGTGTCATTGCACACACAAAGTGAACAAACTCCGGCTCGAGTCTCTATTGTGCCCTTATAGTATTTATACGAGTCAGATAACGACATACAGTGGAGTTTAAAGCGGATGCTTGCACTCGAGATAGCTTTATAAGACTTGTTCGAATTGTCGTTATTCTAAACACATTCTTTTTCAATACTGGTGGCAGCTGGCGCAATTCCGCTATCTCAGGTAGTATTACTGGGATGATGACTCCCAATTTGCAGCTACAGGAATACTACTGTTCGATTATTTGACGTTTTAATTTATTCACATTAAGGTACATGCTGCAACTGCGGAATTGAAGCCGGTCAATTTTGAAGTCACATTCTTCAAGCGGAAATTCCTAGCCCCGTAAAAATCCTACTTCGTAACACAACTTTACACATATATATCGAAACAAGTGTTAACCACGTTATTTGTTGTAAGTGGCCGTCACTTAAGTGTTTTTCGTGGCTTCAGTTCTCCGTTTACAACGTGCGTTCTCAAGTACTCCACTCGAAAGCTAATTAATTGGTGGACATTTGTTAATGAGCTATCTGAAAGATCTATGCGATATTTCATGTAATTTATGTCCGCCTTTTTCAGTAGCCCATGCATCAGAGCTAAGCGGAATTTAGCTATCTGCCACGGGCACTTTTCTTTTTACGAAGAAAGGGAGTAGTTATTTACTACGCAGGCGAACACCCGTTTCTTTCCTTCACTTCGTTCATTGACTGTTAGCGTTTTGTTCTCAAGATGAATGCACACTAACTTGCCCAGGTTTCGGTTCTCTTGACGAATACTACAACTAGAACGTGGGACCATTAAAAGTTGTAAAAAACGTACAACTGTGGCATCGGCTTACGTGTCATGAAGCAATGTGATGCCAGCGTATTTGCCGCGCACAACTAATAGAAGCTAAAAAGCATTGAAAGTGGAGATATCGAACCGGGCACGCGGATGCAGCATGTAGCATGTCCGACTAATATACCACTGGATGCCACTCGCTGCATATGCAGGTGTACAAGGCCAAAGACTTTGTCATGTACGATCACGGCGCCAAGGAGAACCGTGAGCGGTACGATCAGGTAAACAACGAAATTATTATAATGTTCACTTAGTGCCTGAGAAAACGGAGACGGGCTGCGTTAAACGGGCACTAACTATTGTTGGTTTCCCCAATTTTCTAACACACCGCGAAGAAACGACAGCACAGAGAAGATCGAC